>NW_024354500.1:9849212-10104034 GCF_902729225.1 Pteropus medius | reverse complement strand
AAATAAGACCCTATGGAGCATCTGCTTGAAAACATTCATTAGCTTCCTATTACGCTTAGAACAAGAGCCAAAATTCTTAATGAGATCAACAAAGCCCTCCATGATCTGTCCTGCTACCTGTCTCCCCAGCCACATCTTAGCTACTCTCCCAGCTTCAGCTAGCCTCCCCTCAATTATGGTATTTCTCAGGTTTGCACATACTGAGGGCCTAGACAGAGAACTAACTGATGCCCTGAGCAAGCTTGAGAAAAAAGGCAATCAGCCATGCTCTCCATTTGACATCTTTTTAAGTGAAACAATAGTATATTTTTCCTCCTGACCTATAGAACTTCTTATTCCAGGCTTGACTCCAAGAATTATTACTATTACTGAAACATCGGGAATCCCTAATAATACTTTTTTTTAAAAAACCAAACAGTAGATTGATTCACTTGATATGATAGATACACTGAGATGGATCAAAATGTTTATGAAAGATCTGGCACAAGAAAGTACTCAGTAAATATGTCCTTACTTCCCTGAATCTTCTTTAGTACTTAGAACAGGATTCCATGCTTAGTAAATATTGGCTGAATAAAGCCAAAGGATAATAAACTGAGACCCAAAAACCCTTGGACCTAATACCAGATCTGCTTGGATAAATTATTTCACTTCTCAGTTCTACTTTGTCATCTATAAAAGAGTGTATTGAAACAATTTTTAAGATCTCTTCTAGTTCGGATACTTTATAATTTCTAAAAAAGTTCCTCAAACTCTTTCTCTGGCTTCTCATTGCTTAAAAGTATTCCAAGATCCTATTTGCCACTTAAGATCCTCCCCATTTGGATTCCAACTTCCCTTCATATGGACTTTTGCTCCAAATAAAACTAAGAGCAACAATAGAGATTGATAATACCCAATTTTGAATACTATCCCCAGCATGGACATAGAGAAATTGACACTCACATTCACTGCTAGTGAGAGGATACATCTTTTACAAAGTAATTTGGCAAAATGCTTACTGCAGTATTGTCTGTAATGTGTGTGTGAAAATAAATATAACCCAAACATCTCGTAATAGGGGACTAGTTGAATAAATAATAGTGAATACATATAGTGTACTATTCTTAAGCCATTAAAAAGAATGAAGTAATTATAAATGTTCTAACATGGAAAAATACCCAGGTTACATTCTTAAAAAAAAAAGAAAGAAAGAAAGAAGAAGCCACCTACAGAACAATGTAGAGTATGGCATTTATTCATTCAGTTGAACACCTTCCATGTACCAAGCTCCATCGTACGCTCTAGGTTTACAATAATGTATGTCAAGATAGACATAGGTAATCCATGACTCAATAAGCTGTGTGTATGTGTATAACTAGGTATGCATGGATATAAAAAAATTGTTTATACAGAAAACAATTACAATTAGAAGGACAGGGTGGAGGAAGAGCATCACTTTTTATTTCATACACTGGTGATTTTTCACTTGTTAAAATAAATATTTTTTTAATTATATTTAATTATTTTTTTTACTTCATTACTGTCTTTACATCCATGTAACCTTTGAAGTACTGAAAAGATGGAGATGAAGCTTATCGACCCTTTCTCAAAAAAAGATTTCAAATGAAATATATATAGGATTACATATGAAACACATTAAATATATATGAAATTTGAATATATATGCAGTACATTAAAGTATAGTTATCAAAATATTTAAGCAAACCAAAGTATAATGCTTCAGAAAAGAGAGAAGGGTGCTTAAGGAGAAAGCAATCAACTTTGTTGAATGAGTGCAGTTAAGAGTTTGGGTTAAGACTGGAACAGAAAAGTGGTCTTAAGAAGAGCAGTTTCTGTAGTGACAACCAGGTTAGAATGGGGTAAGGGAGCAATGAGAGCCAGCATATGTGGACTGCTCTTTCAAGACCTTGAGAGACAGCTCAGAGAAACAGGTGTTTGCTTAAAGGAGTTTTGGGTTTAAGACAGGGTTTTTGGTCCTGTTTTGGTTTGTTTGTTTTGTTTTTTAAGACGGGAGAAGCATATTTATATACTTGTGCATAAAATCTAATATAAACAAAAAGGTCGAGGTTGCAGGAGAGAGGAGTAGAACAAACAAGTAAGATTTTTTAAGACAAGAATGAAGAAAATAGATGTAAATATTAGAGAGGGAGGGGATAGGCCAACAGAAGTCAGGAGGAACATAGATTAAATATTCAGAGATTGGCAAAGATAGTTCATGAAAGACCACACACAGCAAGAAAGGAGACACAAAGTTGTCTTTGAGCCTCCTGGGTCCTGTTGTCTTCCTAGGTCCAGTTCCTATGAGTGCTGATTGTATAATCATTCCAGCATTCAGTCTCAGATTCCTCAATTACCTTTTAATGCCCAACTCTTCCCATGTATCCTTAAAGTAACACTTTCTTTATTTGGCTAAATTGAATTCCTTAACTTAGCATAAAGGGCCCAATTAAAACATGCCCATATAAGATTTAACCATTTATGTGAATCAGTTGCATTACTGTGTCCATTTCTGCATCATATATGATAACATGTACATAATCAACTAGCTTTTCTCTCCCTGTATATGCATAATGATTAGTAAAGTCATTGAAAGACCAGCAAGAAAAGCTTAAGGAAATAAAAGTCCTGGATCCTAGATAACTAGATCATAGAATCTTCCAAGAAAAGAGAAAGATAATCATATAGTTTATCAGACTACTAACTTGTATATCTTCAGTCCTGTTTTTATATTAAATATATTTTATTGTGAAAGATATATGTTCCTAATAAAAATTTAAGCATTATATAAATATATAAAATAGAAATAAAATGTCCATTGCCAGAGATAATTATCATATAAAAATACAAATAGTATATATTTATTCTGATTTTTATCTCCCCACATAATATTATATTCAGATATTTGAAAATAATGGTTTGATATCATATATGTAAAATCTTATTAATATAACTTGCTTTCTTAATATGTATATCTTGGACACCTTTATCTTCTCATAATCTTCATTAATTATTGCAATATTATACTCTTACAATAATAAATACATTCTTATCCTTCAATTGAAACTTGACTTTGGCTTTGGAATTAGGCTAAAATCTGCGTTACACGATCCCATTTCATCTTTAGCCTGTAGAAGACAAAGCTGATTTAATGGTAAATTTATAGTCTTACATGTTTCCACTTTAGAAAAATATAGCATAAAAATAAATGAATACACGTAATAGTCCAACTGGAAGTAAAAAAACTATGAAATACAAAAGGTAAATTTAAAAAGGAAAAATGGAGGAAAAACAGAAAAAAATTGATTAAGAGAAAAATATAATTGATATATATCCCCAAACTATTTTTCCTTTGAAAAAATCAGTAATGCAAACAAATGTCAGACAGTCTAATTGGGGAAAGAGGATAAAAAAATCAATTCAGAAAATTAAGAATGACAGTAGAATGACCATGATTTTTAAAAATCGTGAATATATTATGTACTATTTCATAATACCTGGATATAAATTTGGAAATATTGATAAAATTAAAATTTTTCTGGAAAAATATGTTATCAAAATTAGGTAGAAAATAGAAAGAGACTAAAAACTGTGGAAGAAATTGTAAAGATGTTAAAGAATTAACTCATCATAGGGTTTTTGGCCTACATAGTTTGAATATTCTTTCATGGAAAATATAATTACAATGTTATATAAACGGTTACACAAAATAGAAAAAGATGGAAAATTTTTTCGTTCCTTTTATAAAATCAGCAGACACTCATATAAAACCTGACAGAACATATGCATGCACGCACACACATTTGACCAATTTCTATTATGAAAAGAAATGTAAAATTTCTAAATAAAATAGGTACTTGTGAGTTAAATCCTACAATTAAAAAATAGTAGAGTTTATCCCAAAACTCCTTATCTAATATATCACATTAATAGTTAAAAGAGAAGAAGCTATATATTGATTTAAATAGATGATAGATGATAAAAAGGCATCTGAGAAAAGCAAAATCTATCTTTGAGTTTCAATAATAGTAACCTAAGGACTGAATTAAACTTCCTTACAATAATAAAGAACAGTTTTATGAAATCCAGGCAATATCACACTTAATGCTGACATACTGGTGTATTAAAGTTAGTAATGCAAAAGGGAACCTGCCCTTATTACCATTACTTAACAAATTCAGGAAATTCTAGCAATTAAAATAAGATGTGAAAGAAATAAGAAGCATAACTGTGGAAAAGAGAAGATAAATGTATCATTATTTACATATGATAAGATAGTGTACTTTTATAACTAATAAAAAAGGTCAATAAAATAGCCAGATAAGAAAGCAATCACCAATACCATTAGATTTCCTATATACCAGCAATATCTGGTAATAAAATATGGTGGAAAAGACTTCTAATTCACAATAGTGATGATTTTACATGTGTATGTGTGTGTTGACACACATATACATGCAAAAACATATATAAAACACTTGCCTTTGAAAGGAATATGAAGATTATATGTCAGGAAAATTACAAAACTTACATTGAAAAATATAAAAATAAGACGTATAGGTGGAGAGATATTGCATAGTCCTGGATGAGGTTGACTAAAAGTTGTAAAAATTGTCAATAGTTCTTAAATAGATTTAGCTCAATAAACATCTGGAAATCAAGTTAGCAATGTAAGTCAAGGACTTTAAAATGATTATATTCTTTAATCCAGTAATAATTTTACTTCTAGGGCTTTATCCTAAAAAAATAATCATAGAACTTCAAAAGATTTAAGTAAAAGGGAGTACATATATAGTAGTGTTATATACTCTACATCGAAAGTATATTTTTTATTGAGCACTTGCTATATTCCAGATTCTGTGTACAATAATAGAGATACAAATGAACAAAACAGTCATCGTTCCTTCCCTTACAAGACCAAAAGTGAGATGAACAGTTACATAACATGATGATTAGTTCAATGATAGAGGAAAGGATGTCGTTGAAGTCCTTAGAAAAAGAAACTCACTGGGACTTAGGTGTCAGAGAAGGCTTCCTGAGGAGATGATACCTGTACCGGGTCCTCAAAGCTGAGTGAGTGGGCATTAAGGTGTTCCTGAAGGTTCTATGCTGGGTCTTTTTTCTTTTTTTACATTACACACTCTTCCTAAGCAATCTCTTTTATTTCCATGGTTTTAGTCACAATCTATATGTGGGTCACTTCCAAATCAATTATTCTGGTTCATATCTCTTTTCAGAGATTCAGATCCGACTATCCTACTATCTATGAATATTACTACCATGTGATACATATACCTCAAACTCAACATTTTTTGCTTCATTCACATCCCTCCATTCCAGTTCTTTCCCCAGCATTCCCAGCAACAGAAAATGGTATTTTCATTCCTTATGTTGCCAAGCCATGCCTTGAATTCATTTTTAACTCCGCTCTCCCTTATCTCTCTATAACCATGCAGTCTTTATGTACTACTGGTCTGGCAACCCAAATACTTCTTAAAACCATCCACTTCCCCCAATTTTCGAGAGTATTCCTTTAGTTTCGGCCGCTGTCCTCTCCCACTTTGATTATTATACTACCCTTTTTAATTGTCTTCTTGCCTCTCGTGTTGCTCTTAGGACCAGTTTCAGGGGCAGATGACCTAGTCCCATAGGGCCCTGGACTCGAAAGAGCCCCTGGCTTATTGTTATCCTCTGTTTTTGTCATCTTGCAATTTTTTAAAATATTTTTTTTATTTTTTAATTACAATTGACATACAATATTACATTACTTCAGGTGTACAACATACTAATTAGACATTTATATAACTTAATGAAGTGATCACCCAATATATCTAGTACCCATATGACACTATATATAATTATTATAATATTATTGACTATAACCTTATGCTATACTCTACATCCCATGACTATTTTGTAACTGCCAATTTGTACTTCTTAATCCCTTCACTTTTTTCATGCATGGCCACAACCCCCATCACATCTGGTAACCATCAAAATATTCTCTGTATCTGTGAGTTTGTTTATTTTTTTCTTTAGATTCCTATATAAATGAAGTCATAAGGCATTTGTCTTTCTCTGTCTAACTTATTCCACTCAGCACAATATCCTCTAGGTTCATCCATGTTGCAGATGGCAAGATTTCATTTTTTATGGCTGAGTAATATTGCATTGTATATATGTACCACCATCATCTTTATCCAATCATCCACTGATGGGCATCCAGTATGCCTCCACATCTTGGCTATTGTAAATAATGCTGCAATGGATGTATGGATGCACATGTCCCTTCAAAGTGGTTCTGGGTTTCTTCAGATAAATACCCAGAGATGGGATTACTGGGTCTTTCTTTGCCTCTTGTTATAACCTTTGTTTTAAAGGATATTTTGTCTGGTATAAATATTGCTACCCCAGATTTTCATATGTTTGTTTCCATTTTTATGAAATATCTTTTTCCATCCCTTTACTTTTAGTCTGTGTGTGTTTTGATCTGAAGTAAGTCACTTATAGGGAACATATAGAGAAATAAGTCATTTATAGGATATTCTTATCCATTCAGTCACTCTATCTTTGATTGGAGCATTTCATCCACTTAAATTTAAAGTAATTGTTTTAATTGTTGACATATATGTAGTTATTGCGGTTTTACTATTTATATTTTTGTTTTTCTCCTTCTTCTTAAAGAAATCCTTCTAAAATTTCTTGTAATACTGGTTTGTTGTTGATGAACTTTTTTGTTGTTTTGTTTTTTGGTCTGGGAAGCTCTTTTTGCTCTTTGATTCTAAGTCATAGCTTTGCTGGGTAGAGTAATCTTGGTTGTAGGTCCTTACTTTTCATTATTTTGAATATATTGTGTCAATCCTTTCTTGCCTACAAAGTTTCTGTTGAGAAAACAGCTGACAATCTTATGCCATCTCCCTTGTAGGAAACTAATTGCTTTTCTCTTGCACCTTTTAAGATTCTCTTCATCTCTAAACTTTGGCATTTAAATGATGTTTCTTGGCATGGGCCTCTTTGGGTTCATCTTGTTTGGAACTCTCTGTGCTTCCTGGACTTGTATATCTATTTCCTTCACCAGGTTAGGGAAGTTTTCAGTCATTATTTCTTCAAATAAATTTTCAATTCCTTGCTCGCTCTCTCTCTGCCTTCTGGTACCCCAGTAATGTAAATGATGGTGTGCTTGATATTATCCCAAAGGCCTCTTAAACTATCTTCATGTTTTTGGATTATTTTTTCTTTTTGCTGTTCTGATTGGGTGGTTTCTGCTACCTTATCTTCTAAATCGCTGATTTGCTCCTCTGCTTCATCTAATCTACTGTTGATTCTCTCTAATGTGTCCTTTATTTCAGTTATTGTGTTCTTAAGTTCTGACTGGTTCTTTTTGTTTTCTATCTCCATTTTTATGTTTCTGATATCTTTGTTGAAGTTCTCATTGAGATCATTGAGCATTCTTATAACCAGTGTTTTGAACTCTGCATCTAGTAGATTGCTTGTCTCCATCTTGTTTGGTTCTTTTTGTGAAGCTTTGTTCTGTTCTTTCATTTGGGATATTTCTTTGTCTCCCTATTTTGGTTGCCTCCCTGTGTTTGTTTCTATGTATTAGGTAGAGCTGCTATGTCTCCCGGTTTTAGTAGAGTGGACTTATGTAGTAGGTATCCTGCAGGGCCACCTAGCATGAGCCACAAAACAATCTGCAGATGTCTTCCACCTGAGCTGAGCTTGGAGGTGACTGGGAGAGGCTAAGCTGTGATCCAAGGCTAGCTGCCGCTAGTGCCAGGCTTGGGGCTGCTTAGCAGGAGGTATGAGACACGCTAAGGCCAGATGCTTCTTGTTTTGGATTTGTGAATCTTTGAGAAATTTTAGGAAAGTCCAAAGCATCAGCCTAGACAGATTGTTTGTATAGAAAAGCCACTGCAAGCAGCTTGGATGAGTCCACAAATTGTGTGGGGCTGGGTCTCAGGGAATCGCTAGGGCAGAGCCAAAGGTGTAAGCCAGATTGATGGAGACTCAGATACAGCAGCTGCCTGTGTCTCCAGGCCAGGATGAGGAGGGTTTAACAAAGGAACAATGGCTTCTGCCAGCACTTCTGCCTGGGAGAAAGCTTCCCCTCCATCCTTTGCCATGAAATCAGAAAATTCAGTTTCTCCTCTATGTCTCTGGTATCTTTTAAGCTGCTGCCCCAGCATCAGAGCTCAGAGTGGGCAAGTCCATCAGCAATAAGTCCATGCACAGGCCCTTTAATAGGAATACCTGGAACTCCAGCAGCCCTCTGTCTCACTCAGCCACAATCTCTGCTCGTTTTCACAGCCAAAGTTGTGGAGACTTCCCTTCCTGGCACTAGAGCCCTGGACTGGGAAGCCTGGTGTGGGGCTGGGACCCCTTGCACCTGTGGGGGGACCTCTGCAGCCAAGATATCCCCCCAATTTTTAACCACCATATGTGGGTATGAGAACCAGCCTGTTCCACGTCTCTGCTCCGTCTACCAGTCTCAATGTGGCTTCTTCTGTATATCCTTAGTTATAGGACTTCTGTTCATCTAGATTTCAGCAATTCTCAATGATGGTTGATCTGTAGTTTAATTGTAATTTTGATGTGCTCATGAGAAGATGCAAGCACAGAATTTACCCACTCCACTATCTTGACTAGAAATCCATAATTTTAAATATTTTTATCTTTGAACTTGTATTTTGTGAGTGAAGTTTAATGGGACAATAGAGTATGCATGTGAGCAGAAGAGATAAACGCAGTATGTATGTTTGTCATTTCTTACTGTTATGTGGAAGAAGCATCTTGAAGAGTCTGAAAAGGAGCAATCAGAAATGTTGAGAAAATAGAAGAGAGAATAATGTTATAGGCACTAAAGGAAAAGAGTAGTTTAGGAAAGAAGAAGCAGTTAACATGGTCAGATGCTGCTGAGAGGTCAAGCAAGAATGGAACTAGAGGTTCCACTGGATTTGATAACAGGGTCATCTGGTGACCTTGGCAAGGGCAAATTCAGTGAAATGGTGAGGACAAAGGTGAGAATACAAAAGGCTGAAGTGTGAGTAGGAGATCAATATATAAAAAGAAGTGTAGACGACTATCAAGAAATGTGGCTGTAAAAGAGGAGCAATGGATAACCCATTAGTTGGAAGGAAATGTAAAGGCAAGAAATATTTTAATTTTTATGTAAAGAAAGACCGGAAACTTAAAATTGGGAGAAGCCAGGAGTGAGGGAGAAGTTGAAAATAGAAGAGGAAGATGGGATTATCTTTATATCTAGATTTTTAAGAAAGCAGGTAAGCTCAACAACCAAGGGCAGGGATCTATTTTGTTCACCACTTTGTGCCTAGAACAGTAAGTTTCTTTCCTAAGATTGGTGTACAAAACCGTACTACTGTTTGTGGTACCACCCAGTTTCATAAACTGGGTGGCTTAATACAACAGAAATTTATTCTCTCACAGTTTTGGAGGCTAGAAGTCTGAAATCAAGGTGTTGTCAGGGTTGTGCTCCCTCTGAAAACTTCCTTGCCTCTTCCCAGCTTTTGGTGGTATGTGGGCAATCTTTGGCTTTGTTTGGCTTATAGTTGTTTAACTCTAATCTCTGCCTTCATTGCCACATAACATTCTCTTTGTATTTCTGTCTTCACATGACCATCTTCTTATAAGGACACCAGTCATATAGGATTAGGGGCCCACCCTACTCTGATATGACCTCATCTTAACTACTTATATCTACAAGGACTGTATTTCCAAATGAGGCCACATTCTGAGATACTGGAGGTTAGGAATTCAATATATCATTTTTTTTTGGAGGAAATAATTCAATCCGTAACAAGCATAGGAAATCTTGATTCAATATTTGTTGAATGAATGAATATGATTTGAGAACTGGTGGAGGAATTTTCCATAGACCAGAAGAAGGACACCATTCTCTTGTAGTGAGAGGGAAGGAAAAATAGTAGATAACACATAATAACTGGTATAAGGAAATCGTGCCATCTGAAGTCTTCGAAATTCTCCATGAAGAGGGGGTGTAAAGAGATAGGGGAGGAAGGAGTCAAGAGATACAGAAGTCTGAAATGGGAAAGAAAACTGACAAGCAAAATGAGAACTGCCTTAGTAGCATTGGAGGCTTGGTTCAAGTTGGAGACCAAGAATGTATAGCAGCATGAATCTGCCCTGCTGTGTGATTTCTGCAGCAAGGCAAATGGTTAAATTCATCCATAATTGGGGTTTTGCCAGGTAGTAACCAAGGACAAACAACAAGGGTAAGGGAGCTGGGAACATAGGCATGAAAGGGCCACTGATAAGTCTTGGAATTAGGCTAGATAGGAAGGGAAGTTAAAGACAAGTGGGACTTGAAATGTGTTGTAGAGGTTCTTAACTATCTGTGCTATGGACTACTTGGCCACTCTAGAGAAACCTATGGACCCTTTCTCAAAAAATATTTTAAATCCATAAACCAAAATATGTAAGATTACATATGAAACCCCATACATTAAAATATAGTTATCAAAATATTGAAGCAAACCAAATATGTGCTACCGTAATGTATATGTGCTTTGGTCTGAATGTTTGTGTCCTCCCAAAATTCATATTTTGAAATTCTAACACCAATGTGATGGTGTTAGGAGGTTGAGCATTTTGTTGGTAATTGGGTCATGAGGGTGGAGCCCCATGAATGGAATTAGTTCTCTTGTAAAAGAGACCTCACAGAGGTCCCTCACCTCCTTCCACTGTGTGAGGAGGATACAATGAGAAATCTTCAACTCAGAATGAAGCCCTCACCTGACCGTCCTGAACCCTGATCTTCTACTTCCAGCCTCCAGAACTGTGAGAAATAAATTTCTGTTGTTTATAAGCTGCCTAGTTTGTGGTATTTTGTTACAGCAGCCCAAATGGACTAAGATAATGTGCTTCTTTGCATTAAACAACGAGATCTAGTGGCAGGCTTAAAAAGGATCATAATTTCTAGGTAAAAATAAACATAACTGAAAATTTTAAGTATTTGTATGTGATATGAACCTCAGTATAGCTGTCTTTTCTATTGGTGACAAAGCCATGGATACTGCTAATTACTCTGTGGCATATCGTCTCCATTTATTATTGAAGAAAATGCTAAATTTCAGTTATTGCTTAGTGAAAATAAAGACATAAAATTTTCCTCATCCAAATTCATAGACTCCTTGAATTCTATCCATGGATCCTTAGAGGTCAGTTGATCCTAGGTAAGAATGCTAGGTTTGGAGGGAGAAAGTGGAAGAAGTAAAAAAACTGAGAAGCCAGATCTTTTAGACATTGATGTGTGGACACTGGAGACAGAATATAGGACAGAAAACTTTGTCCCAAACTCTTCAAAATTAATAAGAGACAGTAACCGGAAAGTTGGACAATAATAACCCTAAGGCAGGGCAAAGAGTGGCAAGCCACGTGGCATGAGCATGAAAAAACCAGGGGTTTGTACATAAAGATGGAGAAATAATAGTCAAGAAGCAGCAGTAGGGAGCAAGGAAGATATCAACTGTAACTTCCATACCTGAGCAAGATAGCTTAAGGAGGCTGGATAGAAAAGCAGTGCCCTGAGGAAAGGACCAGATAATTAGGGCATGGAGATGGAAGTAATGCATAAAAATAAGGAAATAGAGTTGAGGGTCTTTGATAGTTTCTTAGCCCTGTAGACTGCACAGTGGAAAAGTTTGGGAAAGAGGGCACCTACTGGGGCATTATGAACTGGAACGGCTGCAAACAAATGTGAGAAGATAGATTGCAAGAGGCATTTAATTCTTGGATGGTAATATAAAACCGCTATTCAGATATAACCCATTACTGTTTGGAATATTGGTTGTTGTACAATTTGTCATCATGATAAAATTCAAACAATCAAAATTTCTATTCTTAGGGAATTGGTTAAATAATTATTGAATATTCATAAAAATGAAATGTTTTCAATGTTGCCAATAAGAGCAATGACTAGAAGAATTTTTAATGGCACTGAAAATTGTCATTATCAAATATTAAATGAAAAAAAACCAGGATAATAAACCTTATATACTATAATTCAAATTTTATTAAAATGTATATCTGTATAGAAAAATACATTAAAAATGTTTAACCATGCTTATCTCTTAATGGTGCAATTATGAGTTATTTTAATTTTATTCATAATATCTTTCTTATTTTTATACTTTTATAAAATACATTTTTATAAAATTTTAATAGGTAAAAAAGAAAACAAAAATATAGTCTTTAGGAAATTAGATACATTTAAACTCCCCAGAACCCCATGACTAAAATTGAAAATGTATATTTAACTTACCCTGGAAGTTTGTGTTCTATAGATTATTCTTTATTCAAGTTAAAAAATGATAAATAATTTAAATATCAATTAAACGGCAAATAGAAAATTGCATAGGAGACAGTTTCTTACATTTGGATTTCACTGGATATAAGGTTAATAGGTTATATTTTTATTCTATGTTAAGAAGAATGTTCAAAGATGTTTAAAGTTTTATTATATGAATTATCTATTAACCATAAATCTAGAATAAACATTATCACAGTATTGAGCTTATTGTACTTCCTGAGATATGGCTGTTTAGTAAGATAGACAACACTATGGGCAGGACTGATATCACTAGTTGCTAGAAGTGTTTAAAGTATATGTAACAAACTCATATTTCCAAGATGTCACTGAAGCTGAAGTAATAAATCCCATTATTTTATTCATGTCAATAATTAGCTTTCTAGAGTTTTGTTTGTTAAACTCATCTGAGGAATTCTTTTGGGGAAGATTAATTGGACATCTTGCAGACTGTGACATTTTTGCAAAGAGTGGAGCATGCCAATATCTTAGGATAAATATATCACCTTTATTGTGAAAAATTATTTAAAGCATATTTCTTGTGGAAAGTGCATCTTTAAGTAGCAGCATATTATTGACATGACCCCAAAACATCCAATTAGTTACTAATATGCAGGTTGCCTCTCTTTTTTAAATTTTAGCAGCCATTGTTGATCATCGTTTAGGTACATTAATTCATTAGATATTGCAAAATGGTGAGATTCTAATTATGTCATTTATTAACTGAGATTCATCAATAGAGAAACTTTCTCACCTTCTATTTGATTTTCTGTTACAGTTGGTGCTGGGAAGTCCCTTTATTTGCCACTTCTAAAATTAATAAGTTGATTCACTAGCATCCTCTAACAGCATCAAATAACTTTTTTTGGTATTATTGTGAACTCATAGATTGGAATATGTTTTGTGTATTTCAGTCTATTGTAGTTATTATCCTTAATAACGGTCACATTTTCCATCTTTTGGAAGTAAGAGATGCTGAAAATTGGCTCCTGAGTCCTTTTAAGACAACCCTAGCAGTCTATAATAGCTTTCTTGCTCTGCGCTATAGCAAGATACACCAGGCTCATCTTGTATATTTCTTGCCTCAGATCTGTCATCAGTCATTTCTCCAACGAGTCTAGTTTCCTTTTAATGTTAAATGGTAGAGACCACAATTTGGGCCCCATGGGTAGGATTCACAGGTTTTGATGTGATGAATCATACTTCAAGTTTTCTTTTACAGTATTTCACATTTTACTCAGCAAAATCCTTTCAATGGCTCATAAAGGCCTACATGATCTGCATGCCCTGTTTCTTCTCTTTCCTTACCACGCATGCTCCTGTCTTTGGGCTGTGCTATGGGAATGCCATTTTCCAAAATAGGTGCATAGCTCAATCCTTCACCCTCTGTAAGTCTTTGCTTATTTCATCTTCCCATGGAAACCTACCCTGTCAACTCATTAAAATCACAACACTACTTACCTCCTTAATCCCACTCCTAGTGTCCTGTGTTCAACTTATTTTCATGTCACTACTCATGTTTTCATATACTTTATAATTCATTTATTTATTACGTAGTATCCTTCTCCTCCTCCTAAAATGTAAGGGATTTTGGTTATTTAGTTCATTGCTATATCTTCAGTGCTTAGGACAGTACCTGTACATGGTAGCTATTCAGTTCCAATTTGTTCAATGAACAAATGAATGCAACCTTAGGATATTTCTGAATTATCACAAACCTAACCTATTAGTGTGGCTTAATCTTCAAAGGAAAAAACTGAATTTAAAGCAAACATCCATCAAGAAATTGAGCTATATCTAGATATGTGGAGACAATTTCATGAATTTCAAAACTATTCTGACATTTCTGGGTATGTGGTCAGACTCTGATCAATGCCTGTGCATTCATTTTTGAAAAGGAAAAGTAATATAAGCTGAGAATCTCCATCAGTGATGAAAATTAAAAAATGAGAATTGAAATGTACCCCAAAGAATACAGCTTACTATTGCCCCATTAGAAGTTTAGTGTACTTAATACCCATGTTCTCACTAATATAAATTAATCAACTATTAGCAATATGCCCCAACCTGTACTTTTGTATAAAAATAGTTGATTAAAGTTATTTGGCTTGAGTTTTTATTACTGTTAAAATCCATATTTTTAATAACTGCAGGCCATATCATCAGTAAAAATTTAATGTGACAAATATGGATTCCAGGTTACTATTGACATAGCAATAGAAGGCACAAAAGAGAGCAATGAAATAAATAAAGAGGCAAACTGCAACTCAACCTAAAAATGAACTTCCCCATAATAGAATATACCTCCTCCATGTCATAGGCCTAATCTGAGATTCAGAATTTTTTGGGTTCATGAGGCTGAGCCTTCCAGGTTTTTTAGGATGAATTGCAGGGTCAGCAGAGCGTGCTAGGAAGAGACTGGAAATGGGGCAGATAAGGATAGGAAAGAACTAAAACCAAGCCTGACCCCAGGGACCAGGTCTCAGTGCCATGGAAAAATGTCTGTAACAAAAGGCTGAAGGGCTTGTTTTCTGAGGGGCTTTGTGAAATGAGAGGTACGAGCAGCGCTGCACACATTTATACTTTATGAAGCAAAGCACCAGGAGGAGGGTATGAGAACACAACATCCCTCTGGACCATGATAGTGTCAGCACCCAAGGAGACTTTGAGTTCTGTGGAAGACACTGGATATATCAAAGTACCCAAAGGAGGGGCCATAGTAATAGGCAGAGTATCAGAAAGAACTTCGGGAGATCTATTTGTGAACACACGTGAAATATTCTAATGGGGATCCCAGAACCACTCTGACACTCTGAAGGAATTGTGTAGAGGCTAGAGGCCCTGTGTCAACAGATGAGCAGTATGTCAGTACAATTTAAAGTGATCTTACCCATTCCCACAGATTAATGAATTCTGAGGAAATTTAAATTTTCACTGGAAAAAAATGGGGCACCACACTATTAGTAGATTGAGCACCGGATTGAGAGGGGCGTAGATATTGGTTGTCATTTTGGTTATTAACTAGCTGGTTTACCTTGGGCAAGTCAAGAATCTGAATTTAGACTGGAAGGGTCTTTGCAGTTGATTAGGGCCAGCCTCTTTCCTCCAATTCATACCAATGGGAGACTATCACATGGAGGAGGTATATTCTAGTATTGAGAAGTTCATTTTTAGGTTGAGTTGCAGTTTGCCTCTTTATTTATCCTTTGTGCCTTCTAGAGAAACACTTACATTAACTGCTCCTCTGGGGAAGGTATTTAGTGGGATAAGAACACCATCTCTTAAGATTGCCAGATTTAAAATTCTAATTCTCTCCTTTTCCTACGTGACTTTCATTAGATTACTTTGCTAAGTTTCAGTTTCCTCACCTATAAAATTGGTGTAATAATAGTACTACAACATGGGATTATTATTAATATTATTTTCCCACAAGATATACTTTCAAATACCTAAAAATGGTCATCATGCCTTCCTCTGATTTTCATTTCCTCAGGTTAAATATTTCGAAGTCCTTAAAACATTGTCCAGAATGACATGGTTTCCTGAGCCCTTTTCTTCCTTAGGATATTGTTTTTCTTAAATGTCACACCAAAACTAAAAACCAATATTTTAATGTGCAAAGTACAGAGGATGATGAAATCATGTTTTCCAGTGATCTAGACCTTAAGTAGACTATATTTTAAATCTCTCAATCTTAGTTTACTCACATATAAAATATCTTAGTCTGTTGGAGCTGCCATAATGAACCACACACTTGGTGACTTAAGCAATAGAAGTTAATTTTCTCACAGTTCTGGAGGCTGGAAAGTCCAAGATCAAGTTTCCGGCAAGGTAAATTAAATTCTGAGGCCACCTGGCTTGGCTTGTAGGTGGCTGCCATCACACTGTGTGCTCACACGGTCTCTTCTGATGAGGATACTCATCCTATCTGATCAGGGCCCTATCCTTATGACCTCATTTAAGCTTAATTACTTCCTTTGAGCCTCCATCTCTAAATACAGTCACACTGGGGTTAGAACTTCAACATAGAAATTTGGGGGAGACAAAGATTTAGTCTATAACAGCTTCCAACTTTTCTAATTTCTTTTATCTTTTTTGGAGAACTTAAATCACACCATCGTTGCCTACCCTAAATATATGTATTGGATTCTATTTAATTAGACAATTTTTTTTTTTTTAATGGGAACCACTACATTGTCCTAGGCACAGAGTTTAAGAGAAAGGGCAGTTTCTGCTTGCAAAAACTCACACTCCAAGGTCAGAGACTGAGAAAACAATTGGAATACAACATGCTATGAGTCACTTTATAGTATGAGAGAGGACTTTATTTTACTTTGTTTTCAGCAGCATCTTTCCATGGTACATATGATCTTTGTCATTACTGGGGACAGTATTCCAGCACTATCTTATTTTTTGTTGTTGTCGTTATTGTTGTTTCGCCCCTCCCCACCGCCCCCCCCCATCAGCCTGATCTCAAGGTCAGTAATTTTAACACTTTTACCTACATCCTCAATTTTCTTGACCCATCATTGCTCTGCTCCTCCCAGCTAATTTATCCTTAATTTTGAACTTATCCATTGATCTGCTGTTCCCAAGGCAGTTAAGCCCCATAGAATAGTGAAGAATTGTGCTGATTAACTATTTAAAATTATAGGTTTAAGCCTCAGCAGGCAGTTTAGCACTGCAAGGCAAACCTGTAACTTGATTGTAGTTAATGCCACTTCTTAGTCCACCGTGTCTGATGAAAACCTTTATTGCACTTACTAAATTCCTCATTTCACACCCTCCTGAAGACCACTTTGATACTTCACCTGATATCTAAGTTGTCCTCAGATAGTAACAATGCCCTGCATTAAATGCAAGGCAATCTCTAGCCCCATTGCCCAGGGTTATAAACAAATACTATTATTTGCTTAGTTCTCACCCTTTTCATTCCAAAACTCCTTGATTTTCAATCTATTTTCTGTTCCACATATGGCAGTTAAAGACTTGACAACAGATTACCACTTCCCAGTGTTTTTCCCTTGACACAATACTATCGCCAGGATTTGAACTAAACATGGAGTGCCCTACTCTTTAGACTGTTCCAGAACTCAATTCTTGGACAATTTCTATTTATACTCACTCCCTCTGTGATCCCATTTAATCTTATGTCTTTAAATTAATATATCATCCACATGCTGATGACTCCCAATTTTATTTCTCTAACTCAATCTCTCCCCTGAAACTCTGGACTCCTTTAACTCAAAATCTCATTTGGGATTTGCCATCTGAAACTTAACATGTCTAAAATCAAGCCTCTGTAAGAGGACACTTTTGGGAGAGAAGGACATAGTCATTATCTTGATTGCAGTGTTTCATGGGTGCATGTCTATGGAAAAACTCATCAAACCGTACACTTTAAATGTACACTTTGTTGGACATTATAGTCAATAGGAGGCAAGGGCACATCAAAAGTTTTGACTTCAGTAAAGTGATGCACTATAATTGTAAATGTTACTTTCTTCAAATTTCTGAAATGCTTTTCATTGAAGAGAACTAGAATCAACTAAGCATAACTATTAAGTTCCCAAATAGATTTAATTATACTGTACTCAATTTGGGATTCTGAGATTTTTTTCCTGTTATAACTCAGTCACATGGCATGTTGGGTCCTCAATGGTGGACATATAGTAAGGGGAAGAGGCCAGGACTTGTGAGAATGAGACAATGAAGTCTAGTTTTCATATTGGAAATGTACCCTCCTCCACCCCAAGATGGTCCATAAAATTTCAAATATGACACATTTGTGTTCTGATTTGATCTCTGTATATACCCAAACATGTAGAAACAGTGAGGTGGAGAAAAGCCGGAGGCAATGGCAATATTCAGTGAGGCAACTGTAAGTATTATGCTTTAAATATTTGGATCTGAAACCAAACTTTTAGGAGGAAGGATGAGAAAGAGGGTCCCACCTCTATGAAGGAGGGACTGGCAAAGGATAAGCACACAATCCCAGTAACCTGGGATTCAAATAAAGGCTCTAATTCTAACTGGGGAACTGGTGTAAAAATCATGAAAACAGCCAAAAGCTCTTTCACACAGGCTGAGCAAACAGCAAACATTATGAAGCACATAATCAGTTCAGAGGGCACTTGATTGGGAAGCAAAGTGCAATAGGATATTGGATTTGTGGCAACAGAACTAATTTTAGAAAGCACGAAATGGTAGGTTTGAGCCAACTGAACTTTTAGGATAACCTGGAAGCACAGTGTAAGGCAGAGAAAAGAATTCCTATTGGCTACTCACTAAACCCAGACACAGTACATTCTGCTTTCAACTTCTGAAACCAGTCCTAACCAAGCAGATCCAACTATTATACTCCCATTCCTTTAGGTCACTAAGGCTTTTGAGTCTCCACTGAGTTCTCTATTAAGTTGCAGATATTCTGGAGGATAAATCTCTCACCTTGCTAACTTAAAGCCCCTAGTCTTGGCTAGTTGTTGGGTGTTGTATTATTACCTAATAAGTCAGCATTCACGTATCAGAAAGCTAGAACAGTCTAACAGCAAGACCTCTATTGTGTGAAATGAAAAAATCCTAAGTGTATACTAAAACATTTACATCAACTAGTAATTTTAAATTTTATCATGCATTGAGCATTCAAGTAATTTCAATAAAATATCGTACCTTTTTGTACTCAACTCTCATTTCCCATTCAGGTGTGGAACACGCAGTTAATAGCACTAAATATGACTATGTACCTTCCACTGAAACTGTTTTAGGGAATTCAAATTATAGCTTTTTAGAGTTCTAACTCTTGCTCAAAAACATTAAGGGTACTCTTCTAACATTTCAGCCTTGTCCTTCACTTGTCACCCTCAGGTTTTGGAGCATACTATCTTTGCTCAGTCTTTATGCCTAAATCTTCCCCACATTGAGAGTTGACTCAAAAATTCACTTGTTCTGTCTTCAGATATATGGCTTGCTTTTCTTGGCGTATTGTCACTACTGACATATAATACATAGGAAGTACCTTACGTTTAACCTCATTGGCAGAATCCAGAATGGTGCTATATATAACATAAATGCACATTGCCAATCTGATCTGAATTATATCTAAGGAAGCGTTAATATTACGATGGGAAGAAAGAGCAAAAACTGCAGGAAAAGGTCAGAGGGCTCATTTTGTCTATTTCACAACTTTTCTAAGTTTGCCAGCTCTGAGAAAAGGTACTGAAAGTTTTGTGCAGGACCCTACTTAGTCTTTTATCACTCATTTAACATTTACTGTACAACCAAGAATGCTAAGGTACCTAGGCATTTAAATCAGTGAACATCTTACGAAGCATGTTAGAAAGTTCCTTATAGAACAGGACAAGGGGGAGGGTCAAGGGTGTAGATTGCAAATGTCAATTAACTCATGTCTATATAATAAAGAAATGCAACTAGGAATAGTCACCAATACACTACTTGGAAGTGGTTTTTATAGCTTCATGAAGAAATGTTGGAGTTACAAGATTGTCAATTGCTGCATTTTATATATCTTGCCTCAAAGGTTTTGTCTAAGGTCCAGCTTTTCTCATTTCATTTGGTAATACCAAGATGCTTATCTATTGGCACATTACAGTAATTTTTCATTATTACAAACCTCAAGAGCCCCTAATTTCCCACAAAGTACCTTAAGTTCACTTTCATAGAAATATACTTAACCATGTTCTTGTACCTACTCTAACATATGGATACCCCAAATACTAAGCCATTTAATTTTATAGTACTTTGTATTTTAATGTGAGAAACACTCCTACAGAACAATTTTGTACATTGTCTTATTACTTGGGGCAAATTCACTATGTGCCTGGCCACTTAGCCACAGGATTGTTCTCTCACGGGCTTCTCCTGAGCTCTATGGGTTCAAAACGGAATTATTTTCATTTAGGCAAAAAACAAACAAACAAAAAAACCCCCCACAAACATTTTAAGAAAAAGATGACAGCTCATATGAGGAAAAAACTTGGTGTTTTGACTATGATGTTTAAATATGGGCTTGGGGATAATTTCAGTGACCTTCCTCATGACCCTTAACTGCTATGCTGTGTTTGATCTTCTTTCTCAGTACTATTTTTAGCTTAAACAGCCTTTCAAATTACAATTATATCAGGACTAAACATTGTGATGCCTGGTATCCCCTCATCCCCATAAAAGGCCCTCTCTCTCCACTTTGCTCTCATCTCTATTATTATATAGTCAACATAAACTTTCACTCAGCTTTAATTACATGTATTTTAAATTCAAACAGGTGACCAAAGATAAGACATTCATTTGGAAATTTGATTACAAGGCTAGTTGACTGAAATATAGTTTGATACACATTCCTAGCAACAGGTCTAATAAGTTTTATCTACTGGTTAACAGGTTTTCATTCTCTAGGGCAGTGTGACATGATTAAATATAAATAGCTTCAATCCTATGGATACATTAATCTAGACTTGATGTTGGTTGAGAATCTATTTGCACAATTAAAATATAATCAATCTTTATCTGCATGTTTTCTTTCCATGTCCATAAAATGAAGAACTTTTTCTGATCACCAGCTTTCCATTCAACATCTAAGTCAATCTTGGCCTAAAAAGGGAAAAACATTTGAGATTTACAAAAGCATTAACATCAGAACTTACTTAAATACTAGTGTCCTTATACTGGTCTATCTCAGAAGCCAGATCCGTATTGCTTTTTCAACAGAAATTCAGGTTCGGGATAGGATCATCACAGATTAAGACTAAGGACACAACACTGACTACAAGCAAAATAATTCCACTTACAGAAATAGGGACGTCAGAGAAAACTGGCTTCTTTCAAAGAGGAGTTACCACTCACTGTTGGCAGATAAAAAAAAGATTATTGGGTGCTAGTTTTTCCTCTACAAGATTTATAATCTAACAGAACCTTGTTATTAAATCCAGACAACAAAAATTTATTACATTTTTGCATATTGGTCTTATCTCAGAAGCCGAATCCGTACATGTTTTTCTTCAGGTAATCAGCTTCGGGATAGGTTTCATCACTGATTAGACCATAAACCAAAGCAACATTAAAAGACAAGCACTATATTAGAAAATACTATAGCAGACCTTGTAAGCCACACAACTTACTTCAAAACAAAGTAAGGCTGCTAGTCAGTGACATCCTTAGCTTCATTAGTATTCATCAACCCCCAAGATGCTGTTCAAAGACAAGAAAATTAGCTTTTAATATACATAGACTAAACATGATGAATGAAAATACTAGTCCAATACACACCTGGTAAGATTGTCAGGTTTTAATCAAGTAACTTCCCGTATGTTTTGGAATTTTCCTTTGCATCTAATAAAAAGCAAGTTTCAAATGATTCGCCTTTTATTCCCGTAAATCAAGGTTTATTTCTTCAGTTTAAGAACTAAGCCCAACAGCACTTACCTCGGCATATCCATTTATCAGCTCCCTTACACCGAGCGCCATTGTTCCTGCGGGGGATCAATGTTTTAGACGAAGCATTCTCACAAATGCCACAGTTCAAGGTTTTCAGTACTAAAAAAACCTTCCCCGTCATCAATCCTATTTGCGCACAGCGCCACCTGGGTACAATTACAATTCAGTCTCTGGCAAAAATCAGGGACCTATTTTGAAATAATCGTTTGATGTGGCGACAGAACACACTCGCATTACTAATAAGGGCCTCTGGTTCTTAACGTAAAACTAAACCCTCGCTCCAAATCTTGGGAGTGTGATTTTCCTGCCGCCACTCAGGCTCAGCCGGCCGACTGCTCAGATTAAGCAACCAGGCCGCGCGCAGCGGTGGTGGCCAGCAGCAGCAGCCGCCACCACGAGTAAAGACAAGTGACGATCCGGCTGCATGCTTGCAACATACGAGCTCTCAATATACAAATCTCTAAACCTCTTCACAGCACTGCCGCCTCCGACTTAAGTCCGCGCCACCGCGTTCTCATCCGCGACGAGTACTCACCGACTTCCCAGGAACGTCTCCCAAGTCCCGACGCAAAAGAACGCACTGCGCTGCTAGCAGTTCCCTATATAGCCTCTCTTGAGTCAGACTCGGGCTGCCCCGCCCTCTCACATCTATTGGACGCGAGAGAGACGGGGGCGTGGCCGTTCGATGAGGGAAAAAGCGAGAGCGCGCGCGGCGGCTCTTTTCTTTCGGGGGCTCGTTCTGGGGCGTGGTGCGCGCGCCGCCCGCACGCCGCGTGTTCGCTGGCGTGCTGCTCTCCGTCCCTTCCGATTCTGGCTCTACGTGGCGCAGGAGCGGCGCCAGAATTCAAACGAACAGGCGTAGTTGAAGGCAAGGCTAACGCCTGCCGTGTGCCAAGCCCGCCCTAGACGGATTGGGTGGCTCGGGACTGGGAGTGGATTTGAGCTTTGCAGCTAAGGGCGGCCTCGGTTTATGACCCATTCGAGAAGTCGAGCTGACTGGTTGGCTGGTGTCTGGAGGGAGTTGACCCCCAGCGGCCACCGCATGCGGGGAAAGAAATTGGCGGGCTGAAAAGCTCGCGTGAAAAAAGCATGTGAAAGCGCCGCGTATCTCCGCCGGTGCACAGCCGGAATACCGCACCTCGCGAGAGCCGGCCCTCCGCGCGGCACGCAGCCCGGGGCGAGGTCCTATGGGGCCCACCCCACCCGCACACTTCCGTGTGCTGGCGCTGCTGTCACACTCTATGTTCAGCACAGAGAATTCTCCCTGGGACAGCAAACCTGAGAGGTAAACACTCCGTTTGCCAGAGGAGAAAACTGAGGCCTAAAGCAGTTAAGTAGTTTGCCTAAATTCACAACTGAAAAGCTTTGCTATTTTTAATTCCTTCGTACTGTTCGTTACAACGAATGCAGGAGAAAGATTAACTTGAGAACTGTTGTAGAATACTTTGTTCAAACGACACTAAATTTCAGTAGCAACGGGTGTATTTAGTATGTGAGTAAAATATGTGTATATGTGCACACAAGCACACGTGACACTTGAACATTTCAACACTTGAAAATCCAAGTCTTCGTAGAGCTAGTTCCTAATTATTATTTATGCGTTTATTGTCCTTGTGTAAGGAACACATGGTTTTGTGCACCGCTCTTTATTTTTCTGCTTAGAACAATACCTGGTAAAAAGGTTGAACGAACGAATGAATGACTAATGTGCGGTAGCTTTTTAGAATATTAAAATGAAGACCAAATTCCAGAATAAAAGATAATAGTGAAAAGCACATTTCTGTAACAGGAACCAAAGTGATGAGGAATTTACTTGGCTAGGCTTTACGTACGGTTTCAGACATCGTTTTGTAATGCGCAATGTAAATTTGTATATTGCTCATGGCAAAATAAAACAATACAAACGGATATAAAAAGCAATGTAAAAGTTTATTTCCATATTACTGGGAATCTTCTCCATATTAACAGTAACCACTATTAACAGTTTTTGAAACTTCCTATGCATGTGAGATGGTCCTTGGCTTATGATGGGGTTATGTCCCAATAAACCCATTGTAAGTTGAAAATATCTTAAATAGAAAATGCATTTAATACACCTAACCTACTGAACATCATAGCTTAGCCTAGCCTACCTTAAACATGCTCAGAACATTCACCATTAGTCTACAGTTGGGCAAATCATCTAGCACAATGAATACAGGGTAGAGTATTGGTTGTTTGCTCTCGTGACCATGTACCTGACTGGGAGCTGTGCCTTGTTTCCTCTGGCTAGCATCAAGAGAGAGTATAGTACCATATATTGCTAGACCAGGAAAAGAGCAAAATTCAGAGTTTAAAGTATGGTTTCCACTGGATGCATCATATCACTTTTGCACCATTGTAAAGTTAAAAAATTGTAATTTGAACTATTGTAGATTGGGAACTGTCTGTATAAATATATGTTCATATATTTTTCACATACAAATAGGATCTATATATTTTTCTGCAACTTGCTTTGGCCCCTTGTAAATGTCAGACATCTTTCTATATCAGTGCATACAGATGACTTTATTCTTGTTTATAGCCTACATAGTATTCAATTGGAAGTATCATAATGTAATCATTTTCCAGTTTTCCACTATGTCAGACAGTGCTGAAGTGAATTTTAGATTGTCTCATGCTGAGCTCGTGAGAATATCTGCCAGATCAATTTCTAGAAGTGAGTCAAAGGTTCTGAGAACTTAAATTTGTTGTAGATATTGCTTAATTGCTCCCACCTTCCTTCTACTCTCCCAAAATGCTTGTGTCATGATTATATTTTGAAGTGTGTTTTACTAATTGAAAAACATGCATGATTGATATGGCAATTATTACATAATTGAAATTGAAAATGATTACTGCCTTTGTTAGTTTTGAATAAGTGATGTGCTGAAGACCATCAAAATCATTTGGTCAAATCAGTACAAAACAATGAATTACTTGGAGAGCTAAAAAGTATGGATTCCTGGACACTCACCTGGAACTAGTTAAGCAGGCGTTCCAAAAGTGAGACCTAGGAAACATTTAAACAAGCATCTGGAGCAATGTTGTCCAAGAAGAACATAACATGAATCATAGCGAGTTGCTTATGTAATTTTAAATATGCTAGTAGCCACATTTAAAAAAAGTTTAAAGATGAAATTAATTCTAATACATTTTATTTAACTCAATATAACCGAAATATTTTCATTTCAACATATGATCAATGTTTTTGAGATATTTTACATTCCTTTTTTTTTGTACACAGTCCTCGAAGTTAGGTGTGTATTTTACATTCACAGCACATTTCATTTGACTGTTCACTTTTAAGTGCTCCATTGTCACATGGCTAGTGGTTAATGTATTGGACAGCACAGGTCTAGGGTGATTTATATATGTAAGAAATTTGAGAAACACTGTGTTAGGGTAAGTGCAGTTCTGTACAACTGACACATATTCTAGTCATTTTTTAAAAAAGTTCCATATTTTAACTCAAACTAATAACTAACAAATGCATTGCAAAATGAAACAAATCCAGAGTCTGATTATTGACAACACTGCCCTCCAGTGAACATGGGTGATAACTGTGAAGCCAGTACACAACTCATTCAAGATGTTTATCTCTTCAAGGAACAGAAAAACATACTGAGGGTTGAAACCACCAGTCATTGCTCCCACACCTAAAACAGTCAAGCAGATTGCTACCAAGTATTTGAAGGGATTTACGAAAGACCATATAACGGTCAAGGCTGAATTTAAAACTGTCCTTGAAGAATTTAGCGTACTGAAAATAAATTCTTATATTCTGTAACAAATATCCAGATTATCATTTTAGTCATTTTTTTGGGAAGAAATGTTCAATGAGCCCTGGTGAATGCAATGTGCTTCAGGGAAGGCTAATATGAATGCACAAAGTCCTTATCCTTTCTGAAGGAGTTTATGGTTTAGTAAGAACTATCCACCCAACTTTAGATACTTTTGATTTAAAAATTAGTCATTAAAGATTGTGGGTAAGATTATACTGTGAACCAAAAAATGTTTCAGGAAGTGTTTGGGGGAGAAAGGTTAAAAGCAGAGTTTAGAAATGAGTACTGTCATTTACATGAGATATCGTGAGGGACACCACTATAATTTTGGCCATGGAAATGGAAGTCAGGGAAGAGAACAAAATATGGTAAAAACTTATTTGCCATAAGGGTCTTGTATGCATAGGATCATCTAATCTTCAAAATAATCCTATTATGTATTTTTAACCTTATATTAGAAATGAGGAAAGTGAAGCATAGAGATCTCAGTTAACTAATATTCCCAAGTCTTCTGACCCCAAACTCATAATTATGTCACCAGCACATGATATTACTGTACTGAAGGAAGAAATAGTAGTAAGGTGATGAACTCTAGAGGAAGATAGGAAGTGGAGTGAAGCCTGGGCAGCCAAGAGAATGGCAACTCCATTGACAAGAAGAGGGAAGTCAAGAGTTACTGATTTGAGAGCAGGGGAAAAATGATTCAGTTTTGGTTATGTTAAATTTTTAGTGGAACGTTCAGTTATATTTGTCCACTGGACCATCAGATATGTAGAAATGAAGCCCAGGAGGAAAGTCAGAAGTCACTGAAGTCGTGTATACACATGAGTGGGAGAAAAAAAAAGGCTAGCAGCAGTGGCCTAGAATCAGTACCACAGTGTGTGCAGATATCCGGCAGTAGACAACCTTTGAAAACATAGTCAATATACATAAAGATCTGATTAGATAATGCATAAGAGTCTATGACCATGCTACCCTGAACAAGCCCAATCTTGTCAGATCTTGGAAGCTAAGCAGGGTTGGGCCTGGTTAGTACTTGGATGGGAAACCACCAAGGAAGACCGGATGCCGTAGGTGTAAAAAACAAAAAAGGTATTGTAAGCTAACAAGATCCTTGCAATTTGTGAGGTCAACCAAGGGTTGCTTCACCTAAAAAACAAAACAAAACGATAATGCATGAGAAAAAAGTTCACTATTACAGCTTTTGGTTAAATCATGGGAGAAATATGTATGCCTCGGTAAGTATTATAAGCATAATTAACCTATTCAGAAGCAGGAAAAAAACTCAGCCTTCAAAAATAAGAATTATCTGATAAGGGGTTAATATCCAAAATATATAAAAAACTCATACAACTCAATAGCACACACACACACACACACACGTGTGCACACACACAAAACAATTAAAAAATGTGCAGAAGATCTGAATAGACATTTTTCCAAAGAAGACATAGAGATGGTACATTAAAAGATGCTCAGAGGGGAGGGGAATTGCAGGGCTGGGAGAATGGGGTGAAGGGTTAAAGAAGTACAAATTAGTAGTTGATAGCTGGTCATGGGGATGGGGAGCACTGCAGAGGGAATGCAGTTAGCATTAATAGGATGGCTAGGTGAAGGGCCAGGGGAGGGAGGGAGAAATTGGGGAGATCATTTTATGAACTATATAGATGTCTATCCAAAGTACTGTATACTTGAAACTAATTTAAATAAATAAATTTAAAAAAAATCAATGCAAAGAAAAAAAAAAGATGCTCAGCATCACTAATCATCCAGGAAATGCAAATCAAAACCGTAATGCCATATCACCCCACACATTAGAATGGCTATTATCAAAAA
This sequence comes from Pteropus medius, assembly GCF_902729225.1. Lineage (NCBI taxonomy): Eukaryota > Metazoa > Chordata > Mammalia > Chiroptera > Pteropodidae > Pteropus > Pteropus medius. The sequence continues at coordinate 10,076,605 of NW_024354500.1, read as the reverse complement.
GACAAAGATAACAGATGCTGGTGAGGATGTGGAGAAAAGGGAACCTTTGTGCACTGTCAGTGGGAATATAAATTAGTGTAGCCACTATGAAGAATGGTATGGAGGTTTCTCAAAACGTTAAAAGTAGAACTACCATGTGATCCAGCAATTCCACTTCTATTTATCTGAAGAAAATGAAAACACTAACTTGAAATGATATATGCACTCCGTATTTATTGCTGCATTATCTATAATAGCCAAGCTATGGAAACAACCTAAGAGTCCATTGGCGGATGAATGAATAAAGTAAATGTGACACACACAATGGAATGGTATTCAGCCATAAAAAGAAAATATTGCTATTTGTGACAACATAAATGGACCTTGAGGGCATTATACTAAATGAAATAAGTCAGATAAAGACAAATACCAGACGATCTCATTTATGTGGCATCTAAAGAAAACCCACAAAAAATCATGGATGTAGAGTACAGATTGGTAGTTGCTAGAGACAGTTTGTGGGGTTTGGGCAAAATGGATAAAATGGGTCAAAAGGTACAAACTTTCTGTTATAAAATAAGTTATGGGCATGTAATGTACAGCATGATGACTATAGTTAATGATATTTGAAAGTTGCTGAGAGCAAGTTAAAAAGTTCTCATCACAGAGCAAAAAATTCTGTAACTATGGTGACAGATGTAACTAGACTTACTGTGGTGATCATTTCACAATGTATGCGAATATCAAAACTAATGTGATACATGTGAATTATACCTCAATTAAAAATAATTAAAAATATATAACAATTAAAGAATCTCACCTTAGTCCATATAATATATTTTTTTCTAGTGTCTGAATTGAACTGGTCGGTAAACTCTAGGTTTGATGGCAGGACAGACAGCTGTGAATTGAAGTAAATCTTGTGAATATGCCATGAAGTAGTAAAACTAATTTTAGGGAAAAAATTCAAGTATATGTGGAAATGTCAAGGAGGCAGTTTGATAAATGAGTCTGAAGTTCGGAGGAGAGTTCTGGGATTGAATGTCATTGGCATGAGTAAAGTATATAAAGCATGACATTGACTGAGAACATCAGGGAAAGAGTATAAATAAAGATGAGAAGGCCCAGGACAGAGTCTTAGAGCACTGCAAACAGTTAGAGTACCAACAGAGAAAGAAGTGCCAGCAAAGGAGACTCCTCGATAGTAAAAATGGACAGTATTATCTCAGAAATGAAGAGTTTTAGGGAGATAGGTCAATTGGAATGAATGCTTCTCAAAGGTCGATTAGGTTAACAGAAATGACCATTGGATTTGGCAACATGAAGATTATCAGTGATGTTGTAAACACAGTCTCAAGTGGAATAGCAATGATGGAATCCCAGTTGAAGAAGACTAAGGAGAAAGTGAGGTGAGAAGGCAGAAATGGGTCAGAAGCTGAAGAAGGTTATAAGGTCAAGGGCCTGCTTTTTAAATGAGAGACACTAGAGCATGGTTACATGCTCACAGGAGTGATTTAGTAAAGGGAGATTTATGATGCCGGAAAAAGAGACAAAAGTTACAGGAGCAAAATCCTTGAGAAGATAAAGAGAAGATCTTTTCCAGAATACAAATGGAGGTAGTTGGAATGGAGATAACAACTCATGTATTTTTTCTGTTAAAATATAAGGCAAGTCTATGGCCATGCCACCCGGAACATGCTCAATCTCATCTGATCTCAGAAGCTAAGCAGGGTCGGGCCTGGTTAGTACTTGAATGGGGGACCACCTAAGAATAAAAAAAAATATATATAATGGCAAATGTTGAGAAAGGCAGTCACGCATAGCCTATTGACCCTTGCATAACTGCATAAGAGTGTGCCATGGGCCTGGAACATTTTCTTTCATGGAGATAAGGAGCCCTCATAGCCTGTGCCGGGCATATAGACTTGTTTGGAAATATCCTTTTCTATTTGGGGCTTGAAGTATATTTCTTTGTTCTGCTAAACGTGTGTGCATGGCCAACCCCACTGCTATATCGGTTCCTGGTAGGAAGGGAAGGATGTCCTTCACCTGCAGCATGGGAGGGGTGTGTGTGAATGATCTCTCTGTGTCAGCTTCAGGGCAATATGCTCTGGCCCCAGGGAACTGACACTCACTATTCAGACTGATCTTGCTCTATCTTTTTTCTTCATGACCAAAGTGTTGTCCCATCCAGTCCTGTGTGTGTTGTGTCTTTCTTGGCAACTCCAATACCTGCAAACTGCAATGGGTTGGCATCTTGGTACTGCTGTTCCTGGTGGTAGGCAACAGGTGTCACTTGCTTGACAGTTCGGTGCATTGAGCAAAGTCACCAATGAAGTACATTATGGCATGGTGGAGACACATAGAGTTGGTCAGTGCAGCCATGCTAGGGTAATGCTAGCTCCCAGAGTGGGTGTTGGCTGACTGTGATGCTGGCCTCCCTTTGGCTGAATGGGATAAATGTGATGCAGATAAGCTCCCAGTCAACAAGGATAAACTTGTGTGACAAATGAGGGCAGAAATGTAAGAGGTGGGTCCTAAATATTTTTTTTAATAAAAAAAAATTTGGTTTCTAACCACTTTTACACTCCCATACCATCCTCTGACTCCACATGCCAGGAGCTGCAGATGACACCTGAGGATGAATCAAAGGTCCCTGTGTAGGAAGATCTGTCTGATCCGGGTTGCTTAAAAGCTCCAAGTAAGACCTGTTTTCACTCAACACAAAACCACTGATGATGTTGCTCAAACTGTAACTGATGAAATGAGGTCCTTCTCTGAGAATGAAATAAGAAAACTGAAAGACAGATATGATCAGAGGCCCAGGGAGTCTCATGTGGCTTGTTCAGTACCCAGTTTAATAAGGAGGCCTGGCCAACCCGATGTCTCAGATTGAGTGGCTCTATATACTCAGAGGGGAAGTTAACCACAACATGCCACCCCTTCCAACCCTGCCTCGCTGAAGCATGTTTTTTCCCACATCGAACAGGCAACCAATGGGACAGAGATAGAGATAAGCCCGTGTTGCCTTTGATCTGAATTACAAAGAGTATGAGAACAGTATTCCCAACAACAGGGACTTCCCTAAGACTAAGAGCCTCTGGAAAACCATTCATAAAGCCATAATGCATTTCAGATAAAAGCCCAAAATACCTGACTGACTATATTAGGGATCCTCGACCCTTGGGCTGCGACCAGTAACAGCCCGTGGCCTGTTAGGAACCAGGCTGCACAGCAGGAGGTGAACCGCGCTAAGTGAGGAAAGCTTCATCTGTGTTTGCAGCTGCTCCCCAGTGCTAGCATCACTGCCTTAGCTCCACCTCACATCATTAGGCATTAGATTCTCATAGGAGCACTGGTCCTTGGTGCAAAAAAGTTGGATACTGCTGGACTATAATGCTCTACCACAGAGATTGTGGAAAGTACAATGGAGGTCTTCATGGGACAGAAGCCACTCCAGTGGAAGACCCCATTATCTCTGTTTTTGTCCCCTAAAATGACCATGGAGGAAGCAGTAGAAAAGCTCAACACAAAAAAGTACTTACAAAATATAGTCAGTCATCACATTTGGTTGTATGATAACAAATAACTGGCAAACCTTTGAGGTGTATTAGAAAATTAATAACATAAAACTATGGCATGATTTAATCCTCTTGAAATATTTTTAAGAAATCTATAATAGCTGTTTGTCATCTAGCTGTTTATCATTTAGAGGTTCATGAAATTCCCTAAAATCAGAGTTTAAAATACATAATACGTGGTTGTATACTGTAAAGCTAGAGAGTGAAAGGTTTGACACAAACATTCAGGCCATGGCAACTGTGTATCTACCACACCAATCCAGGACTGTTCAACAGTGGGATTCTGCTCTGTATGAGAAGTAACTTCTATTTTGTTTAAGGCACTCTTCATTAAGAGTTTTCTCATATTCAACTAAAGCTAATCCTGACTGACATGAAGGGATATGGTATGAACAGGTAAAGACCTTTAACATATACATATCATTCTGATGAGAATTAGGAAATCTGCTTGAGCAAATTCAAAATCTGGATAGAAAAATGAAAGAACAAAAGTAGAAGCTGTAACTTTTGGCAATTCAGGGAAGCCATGTGGAGACAAATCTGATGAAGGCATTTCTTAGAGCATTTTACACAGTCTACTGGTTTTTATTCAGTTAGAAAGAAGAAATGGGATAACACCAGTGTAGATCTCACTGTATTTTTAAATAAGTCAAATTTTTTTGCCAGATTTCAAGGGCCAAACTTGTTGGGAACTTAGATGAGGCTACTTTGGCTCATTATACCCAGCAGAATCACTCCATGTTTCCCTCTCAGAAAAGACGTAGCTTTTTAGAAAACTCTGAGCTGAGATTGTTCTTAGGGGCAAATTAAAAAGTCTTTGTGGCAAGTGAAACCTGCCTAGAATAGAGGGAAAAATACCTTCAACTGAGAGAGGAAATTAATGTATCAATGGATTATTCTGTCATGTGTCTCTGCAAATATTGTTTCCTCATCATTTCTTCCTTTGCTTTTATATAGATCACTTTGTCATTTTTCGAGACTTCTTCCTTAGAACCCTCATTCTTCCCTGATGAAATATATACTTTAGTTATGTATGAAATTTGACAACAATGACAGTTTGAGTATATGATGCTTCAGATCTCATCTATTCCTCATTTCAGTTCGTGTTTGATAACTTAACATTTCTAATTCTTCAGCAAATATTTCTTTATTAAATTGCCACTTCTGATTTCTTCTTTGAGCTCTTTTTTCTGTGTGTGCAATTCTGTTACCAACTCATCTTTGATCTTTATCTATGGTGATTTGTTTCAGTGAGAATGATTATGAAGACTGTTGATGTAAGAAATGTCCAAACCTGTAGATTTTTTTGAGTTTATTTGAGCCAAACTGATGACAATTTCTTGGAAGCAAAATCTCAGTGGATTGTGAAACTGCTCTGGAGAATGGCAGTTCTGCAGCTTATTTTATACAATAGAATTAAAGGAGGAGATGTAAGGAGAGTTACACGAAATCCATTGGTAGTAGATTAAGGAAGCGGGAGAAAGCAAAGCGGGCAAATCTCTGGGACTGGATAAAAAGTAAAACGTAGAGACACATACTTCTTTGACATGAGTTGGTCCAGGCTAATTAACATTTACAGCACAGAGAGATGGTATGTGGGGAACAAGATAACAATGAGGTGTTCTGCGGTCTCTTGCTCTGGTATGTAGGTGTGCCCTAAGGGGTCTGGAAAAGGAGATACTTTGACATTTCAAAGGTATGTTATCTTAGATGCAAAAAGACAATAGACAGGCTCACTTGAGGTAAAGACTGCCCTTCGTTAAGGAAGCTGCAGGCCTAGGACGTGATTACTACCCACCACAATCCACTTTAGGTTAGTCATTTTTACGTTCAGACTATCCTATGCAGTTACTTTCGTTCTCCGAGTTTGTAGGGTCTACCACATTGGCCTCGCCTGAGCTTGTCAGGTTAAGTATGTGGCCCCTTTTTCGTTCACAAGATGTTTGAGGAATTTTTATTATTTACTGTACAACCAACCTGTTTCTATCTAGGCCTTATTATTAGGGCGAATCTGGCAGGAATTCTAGCCACAAAGAGTTGTCCCAAGCATGGGGCCTCAGAGGCATGGACTGGATCAACTTTTCCTGGAGCAATTGGAAACTTCTCAGATCAAGAGGTAATTGAAGCAAGGGAATTCAGAAGTAGGTACCAGCAGAAGAATATCAAGCATCGGGTCCAAGGAGCAAGTTCTAAGCCAAAAACTGTAAGTGATGTAAGGATTCAAGAACCAGGTTGACCAGGACACTTTACTTTCTGGCTCCTGGGACACCTCTTTTCCCTGGTTCAGATGATTTCTTTGCTGTCTTCTCTTCCTTTACCTGTCTCTTAAATGTAAGAATGGTTCTGTCCTTGGTTCTCTTTTCATACTATTCATACCCTCTGAGTGATTCAATTTACTGAATATCTGCTATGTGCCAGGCACACTGTTCTAGGAGCAGGGGTTATAGCAGCTCTGATGGAGTTTTTGTTCAAGTGGAAGACACAGTCAGAAAAAATATATAATTAAGCAAGGTAATTTCAGATAATGATAAGTACTGGGAAGAATGTAACACAGGATGATCTAATTAATAGAGCATGGATTCTACAGAGTAGAGGGACCCTTCATGCAAAATATGGGGTGAAATTGCCCCAAAGGAAACAGTTGGTGTGCAGTTTCCAGACAGAGGGAAAAGCTAAAGTAAAATAAAGTTGATATAATCAAGGAACAGAAGGCGAATGTGACTGGAGTGCTTTTAGAAAGGCAGAGAATGGAAGGAAATAATTTTATTTTATTTTTTTGTGAGTGTGATAGAAAGCCATTGGGGGTTTTAGGCAGTAGAGCAGCAATATATGATTTGCATTAAAAAAATTTTTTTTTTGGTTATTTTTAATCTTTTTTATGTTCAACATATTACAGACAGAAAAATATATAAAACTGATATATACATTAATGAATTATTAAAAGTTGAACATCCCTGTAACTCCCACCTAAGTCAAGGTATAGAATTTTGCCAGCCACCCCAGATGCCCCTTATATGTGCCTCTTCTTAACTGCAAGCCCCATTCTACCCTCTTAAATTAACAACGATCAACTTCTTGCTTTTCATTATAATTTTATTACCCATGTATGCATCCCTAAACCTTATCATTTAGTTCTTTCTTTTAAGTCTCTTTTAATATGTGGGTTCCTCCTCCATATCTTTTTATTTTTTCCTCATATCTTATTTGTTGAGGAAATCAAATCATTTGATCTATATGGTTTCTTTGATTTATGCAGATTGTATCATAGTATTTTTAACACATTTGTTTCTCTGTCTTCTGTACTTTTAGTACATTGAAATGCTTAATTTTGTCAAATGCTTTTTCTATATTGAGATAATTATATGATTTTTATCTTAATTTTGTTAGTGTAGTTTATCAAATTAATTGATTTGTGGATGTTGAAATATCCTGCATCCCTGGAATAAATTCCATTTGATCATGGCGTATGATCCTTTCAATGTATTTCTGAATTTGGTTTGTTAATATTTTGTTCAGAATATTTGCATCCAAGTCATCAGGGATATAGGTCTGTAACTTTCTTTTCTTGTAATGTCATTGTCTGGCATTGGTATCAGAAATTTCTTTAGTTATAGTTCTGGAGGCTAGATCCGAGGTCAAAGTGTCAACAGGGTTAGCTTCTTCTAAGGGCTATGAGGGAAGGATCTTTTCAGGCCTCTCTCCTTAGCCTGTAGATGGCTTTCTTCTCACTGTTTTTTTTTTCACATTATCTTCTCTGTTCTTGTCTGTGTCCAAATTTCCTCTTCTTACAAGGACACCAGTCATATTGGATTAGGGCTCATTCTTATGACTCATTTTAACTTAATTACCTCTTTGAAGACCTTGTCTCCAAACATAGTTATATTCTGAGGTACTGGGAGTCAGGACATCAACATAGGAAATTTTGAGAGAACACAATTCAGCTCATAGCAATCACATATATTCTAATGGCTCCAAAATCTCTATCCATGTCTCTTGTCCAGATTTTTTTTTTGAGCTTCAGGCCATGTAGCTTAATTCTTCTCTGACAGGTACACTTTCCCACCATGTATATATTCTCAGTGGTTAGTACAGTTGGTTAGATGAATAAGTTACTTAGTCAGTAGTTGGATATGTGCTCCCACAAAACTTCAAACATAACATGTCCAAAATTGTACTTATTTTCTTTTCCTTAAACTTGTTACTCTCTGTATTCATTGCCTTGGTAAGTGGCACATATATAGTCACTCAGTTTCCCCAGTCAGAAATCCAGGGTTATTATAAACTCTTTTCTCTTATGTGCCATCTCTAAAAAGTCATGAAGTTCTTTTGTTTTATTTCCTTAACATATTTTTTGTCTATACCTTTTTCTCCACCTGTGACTGCTACTTTCTTGATTCAGAGCCCCTCTTTATCTCCTACTAGGATTTTCTCTCCTCCGTTAAATTAAAATTGGATTTGTTTATTTAGGAATCTATAATAAAATATAACATGGTTCTATATTCAAAAGTTCTAGTGGAATGTCTGTTCTCACTCCTATCTCTCATCCTCCCAGTTCATGTTTCTGGAAACAATTATGTTATTAGTTTCTAGTGTTTCCTTCCAGAGTTATTTTATGCATATGTTCTTCCATGTACCGCATGCATATTAAAAGCATAAAATATATGTGTTTGTCCTTTTTTTTCTTAAATATTGGCACATACTACCTGTTGTTCTGCAGGGATTTTTTGTAATTTATCAACTTTTGGAGATAATTTTCTATTAATACATAAAATAGTTTTTTATAGTTTTAAAGTATTTCATTTATGGCTGACTATTGAACATTTAATTGCTATGAATAACCTTGATTATAACCTTCCATACATGTGCAACTGTGCCCATTGGATCATAGGATAGATTTCTCCAAGTGGAATTGCTGAGTCGAAAGGCATGTAGATTTTTAATGCTGACAGATGTTGCCAAATTGCTCTTCAATTTGTCTTTTGCAGTGCTTTTAAGTGATCTCTCTGCTTTGATTTCACTCTCTGTAATGCTGCCAGAGGCAATTTATAAAATGAAATGCTAATCATGTTACTTTGCTTCTTAAAACTCATCAGTGACTCCCAATTACCAAAAAAAAAAAATCAAAAAAAAAAATCCATACTCCTTGGTATAGAAGACATAATTCTCCTTTTTGGGTATTTGCTCATTTAGCCAGGTTCACTTCTCACCGTTTCTTTAGGTACACTTAACACTCTAGTTAAACTACTTCATATATCTTGTACAAGCTGTGTTTTATGCCTCTGTACAATACATGCTATTTCCTCTGCTTGGAATACCTGCTCATCCTTCAAGACTCAGTTTAGTTGCCTCCTACTCAAATGGAGTAGAACACACCTTCCTGCTACCACAGCGCCAGGTACATATCTCTAAGATTGCCATATGTTACTGAATAGTAATTTCCTTTCATATCTGTTTCCCCTAGCCTGTCAACTAAATAGCTATAGAATTGATTCCACACAAAGAGAATATAAAAGGAATGTAGAATCCAGTCAGGCAATAAGATTTATTGAATCCAGTCAACTTGTGAAGGAAATTAGCTGTAGCCCCAGGTGAGATAAAGCATATTATCTGCCCAAATGAGATGATAAAGAAATCAAGAGAATTTATAATGAAAATTGAGTAAACATGAAAAGTGAAAGACTCCTAGGGGAAGGATTATGCCAATATGTCCAGCCTCCTACTTCACACTTTTGTCCAGAAATATCAGACTACAGTATATAATTGTTCCTTAGACTAACCATACTTATTGTACATGTTGTGCTCTCTGCTTGGAACTTCCTTCTCTATTTTAGCTGTGTGACGAATGCCAGCTCTTTCATCAAAATCTAGATCAGAGGTTAATTTCCCTGGAAAACTCAGTCCCTAGAACTGAGAAATCATTTCCTCTTTTCTAATACTTGTGAAGTTTGAACTTTTTTTTTTATTGTTTTTATTGTAATTTGTTTATTCGCATAGCTATTGGCCTTTCCTAGCAGGACCAACAGTTCTTTAGAGAAGAATTATATTCTATTCATTTTTATATCTTCAGTATTTTCAGGGCAGTGTTTCAGACATAGTAGTTGCTCAATAAATGTTCAGAGCATAGGCTCTGGAGTCAAACTGCTAGTTATCAAAGCAAGCTGTACCATTTATTAGCTATGTTACCTTGGAAAAGCTATTGAAGCTCTTCAGTACTTCCATTTCTTTATCTATAAAATGGAGTTATTAGTATCTGCCTTATAGGATTGCAGTGAGAATTAAGTGAAATAATAATATATTTAGCAATATGTTTAGTATATAGCATGTACTCATTTAGGCATACAGCTGGCTGTATCAAATAGTTTCTTTGATCAATTTTATTAAAAGCAGTGCCCAGATTCCAAAAGTCACTCCTCAAGTCCTTGGTAATGCCAACTCCAGATTCCATGTTCCAGACTCTTTACATGCTTCCTACCCCTCCACTCCTTCCCCCACTACCCCAACCTGTTGATTCTTGGCAATATTCTTAGACTATTGGAAAAAGGAAGCAGTGCTGATCAGGATCCAGGAGAATTCATTAAGAACTAGTGATGACAAATTAATCTATATCCCACATTTTAAAGAGAGGATTATCAGACTCATACTTTAGGGAATTAATGGATTCCAAAAAAGATTTGAGGTGGCTACATAAACACACAGAAAATAAAAATAAAATATCAGAGAGAAAGAAAAATTGGGATTGAAGACTCAAAGCAAATCATGGGAGATGTTAGTTAATACACAATGTGTTAGTTTGCTAGGGCTACTATAATAAAGTATCACAAACTGGGTGGTTTAAACAACAGAAATTTATTTTCTCACAATTCTAGAGGCTAGAAGTCTGAGATCAAGGTGCTGATAGGGTTGATTTCTTCTGAGGCCTCTCTCCTTGGCTTATAGATAGACATCTTGTCCTTGTGTCTTCATATCTTCCCTCTACATATGTCTGTATCTTAATCTCCTCTTCTTAAAAGGATACCAGTTACATTGTATTAGGACCCACCTTGATGGCCTCATTTTAAATTAATTATCTTTTGAAAGATTCCCCTCTCAAATACATTAACATTTTGAGGTACTGGGTGTTAGGACTTCAACATATGAATTTTGGGGAGACAACTCAGCTCAAGACAGTAAAACTGTAGCCTAAGATCCTATCCAATTGCAAGAAGAGAAACATACATTTGGTTTTATTATTTCCAAAAAGCAAAAAGAAATAACAAGTTGAGGGGTTAAGATCACTTATGACAATCACCTTATCACCATTCATTTTAGCTAAATGATGATCTCTGTTAGCCACAGGAAGATATAGAGGCTGAGAATTCTAAGTAGAAGGCTCAAAGGCTCAAAGATGGGAAAGAACTGCTCTGGAATATAATGAAAGAGAGCTGGGCCAGGTTAGGTAGGTCCATTTAGAATTTGGTAAGGGGCTTGATTTTATTCCAGCTGCCATGGGAAGGCTTTAAGTTGGGGGCAACGTGATGTAATTAGTGTTTTTAAATTTTAGTTACTCTATGAAGAATGGGTATAAATGGGCAAGAGTGCAAGCAATGATACCAGCAACAGTGTCACTAAAGTGCTGGTCTGCAAAGAGATAGCTTGCTCCAGAGTAGTAATCAATGCATCCCTTCTTTCATCAAGAAAATCTTGGTATGAGAAAATTGTTAGCTGAACTACAGATTATGCTTAGTGAAGTAGTTGACTTTCATTTCTGCTCAAGGTTCTTATGCTATCATGGACTAGAAATGAGCAGCTCTTGTCTGTGAGACCCACCTGAGTAACACCTTCAAGTCTATTTCAGTTGTTCAGGTCAGAGATTTCAGTAGCTGGGACTGGAATGATAATGACAGAGTTGGTAAGAAGTGAGCATATTAGGGCTCTATCATGGGGGCAGAAATGATAGGACTTGTTCGAAATTCACTGGGGTGTAGGAGAAACAAGAATTAAGAATAACTCTTAGATTTGGAACTTGAGTAAGAGGTTGGATGGTGTTGATATTTACTGAGTTAGAGAAAAGAGGGAGAGAAGGAGATTTGAGGGAGGAAATCAAATGATCTGTTTTGGACATGTCATATTTGAGAAACTTATTTGACATTTCAGAGGAGATATTGGGCAGATAGTCTTGAATTCCAGAGAGAAGTTAGGGATTTACATTTTTTAACTTATTTTTTGAAGATAATTTGTTCAAAAGTCAAAGTGTAAAATATTATAAAATGTTAAGTCTTTCTTCTATTCTCATTCCCCATCTGTCCAGTTCTTACATTATTCTCTCCCCTCTTAGTTTCTTGTGTAACCTCAAATGTTTCTTTATGTTTATACAAGCATATACTAATACACATTCTTGTTTCTGTTCCCTTTTTATACAAAAGGCAATACTCATACATATTGTTCTCCACTTTTCTTCTTTCTCTTAATAGCCTTAATATCTTAATCTTTCTATAATAGCATATAGCTTTCTCACTTTTTATTTAATAGTTGCATAGTATTTGATCATCTGGCTACACCATAATTTATTTAAACTAAGGCTTCTCTTAAGGACATTAGGATTATGTTAGTCAGTTTGGATGGCTATGACAAAATAGCATAGCCTGGGTGGCTTAAACAATAGACATTTGTTTCTCACAGTTCTGGAGGCTGAGAAGTCCAAGATTAAGGTTCCAGCATTTCAGTTCTTGGTGAGATCCCTCTTTCTGGCTGTAGCTGACTGCCTTCTCTCTATATCCTTACACTGAGGAGAGAGAGGAAGGTCTGTTGTCTCTTCCTTTCTTATAAGGGCACTAATACCATCATGGGGGTTCCACCCTCAGAACCACATCTAAACCTAAGTTCCTGCCAAAGGCCCCACCTCCTAATACCATCACATTGAGGGGTAGGATTTCAACATATGAATTTTAGGGTATGAGACACAAACATTCAGTCCACAGCAAGTATAATTTCCAACTAGATTGTTTCCAAGATCTTTTTTAAATTCTATGTAACAAATGTTGAGTTTCAGCAGTGTTCTAGGTGTACGGGATATAGGAATGGATAGACAAAGTTCTCTATTATGGAGTTTACATTTAAGTGGGCAAAACTAAACAAGATAATAAGTAAAATATATGACATGTTAGACATGATAAGATCTAAGAGGAAAAATAACTAGAGAAGGAGATAGGGAGTGTGTGTGTGTGTGTGTGTGTGTGTGTGTGTGTGTGTGTGTGTGTGTGTATTGTGTGTAAAGGTGTTGGCATTTTAGATAGGCTAACCAGAGAAGGCTTTGCTGTGAAGGACATATTCGATTAAGGTCTGAAGGAAGTGAGAGAGTGAGTCCTATAAATATCTCAGAGAAGAGCATTCTGGGCAGAAGAAAGGCATCACTGTTTAAAGTGTTTTTCAATGATTCGAGTGTTTGGGTTATTGGAGACCTCTTTGATTACCTATTTGTTTGAATCTGTCTTCTACCATATCTCACTGACCTACCATCTCTCTCACTTAGCTCACCAGCTTGCTTCTCTGGATTCTAGATCGCTACACAGAGTAACTTACTCTTTTAGATCTTTGTTTCCATCTCTTTTCCCAGGCTGCTTCACATCTACTATCCTCTGCTTGTCTGGCTTTGCTCTTCCATGCTGCTGTCTTGGTCCCTGATTGCTGCTGCAATATGCCTTAGTCCTCTTCTGTAATATCTTTAATCCAAGACCAAGCCCATTAGAGCAAAGCCTGTTCAAAAAGAAGTTGAATCTGATAAACTGACCAAATAGTCCCTCTTTATTAAGTGGAAAAAGAAAAGAAAGGCAATGCAGATATTTCAACTACATGAATAAACAAAAAAGAAACAGAAAAATGAAAGCCAAAAAAAATCCAGATCAGTTACTGATATTTAAAAACACCCTCAAGCTTTAAGCTTCTTTGTCATTCCCAGCATTACTTTACTAAAGTGAGTCCTCTTTTAAATTCAACAAGGTAGCTTCAAAGGGATCCCATTGTTCCAATTAACTCTACTCACTCAGCTCTGATTTTCTATTCCAACTTTTGTGTACTGTACTTTGTTTTCTGTTTAGGGCTTTATTTAATCCCTGATGTCTGTTTGATATGCTATTCTAGCTTTTTAGAAAGATCCTATCTCCATTTTTTCCCTCTCTATAGTTTACACTGGTTTCCAGAATCTGGATTACTGGATTTTTTTTCTGCCTATTGTTTTGCTATTACAACCCTGCAAGTCAAAGCCCCTGGTCTTGAATTCCTATCCCTGAGAGGACAATGTAGCACTCCTGCTCTAAGAAAAGCATGTGCAGTTCTGTCTTTCCAGTGGGGTTAGCTGTTGGGAGGCCATTTTATAGCAGTATCAGAATACATGGACTGGTACTAAAGTAAAATCGTTAGCACTAGGAAGTAAGCACAGTCCAGGCGGTGGAAAAATTCAACAGACCCAAAGATTTGTGGTAAAGAAATCTTATTAAAATTTTTGGTTAGGAACAATGTCGATGTTTTATTACTATCTTGATGCAAGGGCAAAAAGAACTTTGTAGGACAATTCAAAGATTTACTCCCCTTAGGACCATGTGATAGGAAAAGAGAATGATTATATAATCCTTAGACTAGCCATGTTAAAAAAATCTAGTTCACTAGAGGTTGTTACCAGACTAAAAGGGGTTCATTTACATGTGCACGTCAAAGCCAAATGAGACACGAACAGAGATTTGCAGATTTAAGGAAATAGCGCCAAGCCTGGAGGCACAGTTGAGCTAGTGCTCAAAAACCTGGCTCTCCTCTGGCCCCTATGGGATAGGTTATATAGGGGAAGAATTATTAGTCATGGTAGTTAAGGGAGTTGGGGTCATGGGCTCTACTGATTGATCGGAGCTAGGGTGAGAGGCAGTTAATCATTGCATCAGATTCTGATATCAGTTAGTGTCTTGTTCTGCCTTCATGGGTCTGGAGCTGAAATGTAACTGAGGTCAAGATGTCATCTTTAGTTTGACCGAAACTCTTTTTCTGTGGTCAACAGACCTGAGGCTTTGATCCTAAGACTGTTTGATGCTCACCAGAATCCAATGTCCTAAAGGCTTAATGATTAAGGGAGTGGTTGTGTAGTATGTGCAAAAGTGGAAGGATAAGAAAAAAAGAGAAGCAGATGAGTCATGGTGCTATTAGACTAGAAAAGTCTAGTTTGAATCAAGGAGAAAGAAAAGGAAAAGGTCATTTTAAAGAAGTGAAGTTCTTGCATGGTTACAAGGTCACTAGACTTTTCTCTAGCAGTCAGCTGGGTTTGAGGAGTAGCGTGTCCTACAACATGTCTTATTTTTTAAAATAAAGATACTAAATATAGATTGAGTATGTGTACCAGGCACTTTACATGTATTATTTCATCCATACAGAAACCACTGAGGGAGGTAGAATAATTAGTACAGCGCCATATAGTGATGGAGGAGGGTTTGAACTGAGGTATTTCTGATTCTAGAGCCAGTGCTTTCCACCACTATATATACCATTTTTCACCTAACCTTGCTTGCTCATAAGATACTTGTTAAAACTGCAGATTTCTAGGCCTCACTCTTAGACATTCTGGTTCAGTGGGTCTGGCACGGAGTCCTGGAATCTTTATTTTTATCAAGATCCTTGGGTAAGTCTAGTGGCCAGACACATTTTGGGCACCCTGCCTTGTACTGCACTGTCTCTCTAATGCTAGGTAATAAAAATAAGCTTTTCTCCATTTCTAAATTTCCAGTGTTTACATATTCTAAAGAATTGAAACCAAATCAGAGCACATTATCTTATTTGTCATGAGAGGCAAATGTTTTTATTTAGAAACAAAAAGCCAACTTCTAGTTATAACCCTCCTTTTCTTTAACATATAAACATGATCATGTCTTTCCTTGAAAACAAGCTGTCACCATATCTTTCTCTTGCCTTTCAAGCTTCTTGAAAAAGTTACCGACATTCTTGGTCTGCAATTCCTTACTGCTCCTTCATTCCTCAACCATCATTTGGCTTCTGCTTTATGCCTCTACAGAAACTGTGCTCATCACCAATAACTTCTTGGTTGGATTTACATCAGCTCTTACCTGATCTGATTCTCTTAGAATAAGTCTTAATTCTATTAAAGCTTATCTGAAAATTGCTTAAGTATTTTATCAAAATGCTCATTTTTTCACAGAAAGAGGTTGTTGATTACATCAAGTACAAAGTTCTGTCTCAGATCAGGTTTGGAACCATTTTTCTTTCAGTTGGCAGCTGATTTTGGAAAGCAAGAAATAAGGTGTGCAATCCAAGAGAAATGATGAGCCAAGTGCTAAAATAGACATTTGGAAGAAAAAAGCATGGCTAGATGGGACAGAGTCCAGAAGGAAGAGTGGATAATGGGTGGGAAGAACCGTGGGGAGCTATGTCTGATTAAACTCTTTCAGTCCCAGAGAAGGGTAGAGGCTTGGTGTTTATAAAATGAGTGGGAGGAAAGATAAATCTCTGTAATAATGTACCTATCGACTTTATTATGCCTTATTAAGAGCTAAAAATTTAATCTCACTTTATTCTACCCAGATACATCAGGATAAATTTTTAATAGAGTAACATGTTTACAATTTAGAAAAACATTCTCGTGAATGCCTGACCTTGTTCTTTCAATTCAATGATCTAACATAACTTAGGACCCTGATTACAGCCATGGCTACCTTGTTAAACTATATTAAATGTGGCTACGATTAAATTTCTCCTCTTCAAATGATGAAGTGCTCATTATTTCAAACTTGTTTGGTTATATCTCTAGTTTGACCTGTAAAATAACTTTTCTTATTTTTTCCTTGTTTTTTTTTCTTCCATTACTTATTATCTCTTCTTTCTATCATAAGACTCTAATTTTCTTTCAGTGGATGTTCCTGGCAAACTTTTACATTGTAATTAAGCAATCTCTAAAAACTCAGCACTATCTAATAATTTATTCCAACTGTAATCTTTACTAAGTACTTGGCTTTATTTAAGATAATGTTAATATTTCCATATATTTCTATAAAGCACATAGGTTATTCATCCAATTCTAATTTTATTCCATGGGTAGGACAAATATTATCCAGGTTTTCTTTTTTTTTTTTTAATTTCCGTATTCTTGCCCTCAGTCCTCAACATATATTTATCATATTGCTTTAATTATAGTAAATACTCAGTAAATGATTAATGATGATGATGACAATACTTTATATTAGTCAAAGCCCTTTAACATGCTATATAACTAATATTGTACAGTGAGTAAGGCATATATTATTATTTCCATTTTAAAAAATAGGAAAATAGATGCTGAAAAGTCAAGTGACTTATCTAAGGTTATTCAACAAAGCAGTAATTGAACTGTCTTCCCATACACTACAGAAATGTTTCTCAAAGGGCTGGCTGGTCCCAGCTCTCTTGACAAGAGCTTACTATATTTTTAAACAGGTATCATGTGTTTCATCCACTGATCTAGAGTTGTGGCTTTAATAGCTCTTCCTTGTAAACGTGTAGCTGTGCAAAGAAGTACCTTGGACACAAAATTTCCCAGAACAAAAAGAACCCTAGGAAGTGAGGTTCAAGGATCATTCATTTTTTTCACTAAATGAATCTGAACTTGACAAAACTATAGGTATTTGTTTTTTTTTTTAGAAACCTGACATAGATGAAAATGGACAAACATTTTAATTTGGACTCATGTATTTCTCTCTTTTCATGTTTGTTAAGTAGATTACTGTTGCCACTAATATGGTGCTTTGGGCAGAACAGAGGTTACAGCTGGAGTTTATTGTATGGAATCCAGGACCCTTTTCACTACATCATGCTGTCATGTCACAATTATGAAAACAAACAAACAAACAAATAAACAAACACATTGTTTTCATGACTTTAGGTATATTGGTTTTTTTGTTTTTTGTTTTTTTTTTAAGTAAAAAGAAGTACAGAAGAGAGCATTATTACATTTTAAATACCTATTATATTTTACTGCTGCTGGAGCTTATGCTACAGGCTGGCTAATACATATGCCCTGCTTTGGACATAAGTTATATTGTCACTCTAAGTGAAACTGTTTTATGATTAGGCCTTGTCAAGGCTGTGTCCCTCCTGGCATGGATTGCTCTTTCCTTCACATTTTTTCTTGGCTAATTCTTTCACTTTCTATAGGTCCTGACCTAAATGTCACCTTTTTAGTGTAGTTTTCCCAGGTCAGACTGTTTAGAATTGCTACAGTCTGCCCAACACTGCCCATCTGTCTCTTTTCTCTATTTTTTTCTGTAGCACATATTACCTTCTAACATACTATCTAAGTTTTATGTTTATTGGTTTTTTATATTCTCCCTACTAAATTGTAAGCTCTACAAGGCCAGGAATTTTTATCTGTATTATCCTCAGCTTGGGTAAGAACAGAGCCTGGCACATAGTAGATGCCAAATAATTATTGAATAAATAATGTGTGAATCCATGCATTCTGGTACTTTAGTAATTACACTCTCTCATGGACTCCAAAGTAGGACAACTGTATATCAAAATCTGCTAATCAATGTGATAGTTACTGAGATTCTCCCGTAAATTCAAGGAAAAACAGGGAGCGCATAGGGGCTTAAAAACTTTTAAAATAAATGTAATTCAGAGAAACATTGGGTATTTACATTAAATTGGACAAGTTATATTTACAATTTCCTGGGTAATTGCAAAATAATTTAAAAAATGAGGTAGAAGCCCTTTTATTTGATGCTATAGTTGGTATGTCATGAAAAACTGCTCAGACTTTTAAAAGCCTGTCATTTAGGCTTTTACAAAATGGATGTGGATTGCCTTTCGTTGGTGAGGATTCCAGACAATTATCATCTATGTAAACCTTTTATAGCAAATATTGATGTCAACAATGTAAAAGCAGTGTAATTTTAGGGGTCAAAAATTCATACGAATATTTCCAGATGTCAGTGCCAAATGTTATGCTTTAATTTTTAACCAGAGACATTTCCTGTAATAAAACCTGTAGACCTAAATTCATTTTCGGATCTGGCCATATCCATATTTTATACAAGTTTTTATCTAAATATATATAAATTATGATCAGTTGGGTAAGAAAATACCCATCAGACTTAGTGAATCAAAAAAGTTAAAGTGGAGAATCATTTAAAAAATAATATGTATCTAAAATATAAAAATGAACGTTTTACCAGTCTTTTGGTGTCAAAGCTTTTATTAAAATTATTTTCAAGTAGTGTGCTGATGTTTTGATGCTACTGAGTTTAGAATTCTTCTAGATTTTGACTTCTATTTTTGATTTTTCATAGTCTTCTTGCCCATATACAATTTAAAAATTTTTTTCTGATTACTTTTTCTGAAGTCATTCCAAAGCATCCAACTTGATTTTTTTTTACCTAATAACACTTTTTCTTTTAATAAGTTACTATTTTGCATATTATTCAATTTTATTATATACCTGAATACAAGTACAATTGACATAAGTAGGTTTAGGATTAAACAATGGCCCTCGAAAAGTAGAAACGTCAGCCGGTGAGAGCTAGAAAGTACAAGCATACCAGAGCCTACCAGCTTGGTCTCGAGACTTTCTCCTGTTCTGGGAGCCTATCTATGTTACTAAGCAAGAATGGAAAGCATTTGTGTGACAGTTAAATGATGATCAGTTGAAAGAACCTCTTCCATAGTCAACTTTTCTTAGAGCTCCTAGAATAATCGGAGGAATAACCTTTTAGTGTGACTTACTCATATTAATCAAGTTCTCCAGGTACATGTCCTTCTTAAACTTAAAAGTACCTCTACAAACTGGCCTAGCAATAGAGGGCATTTTGTGTTTGTGACATGATTCGGTTTGAATTATTTCATATGCAACTGAAAAATATTTAAATGCCTATTCTATCACAAGAGGGCACTCATGTCCCATTCTTTAAAGCAAGTGCTGTTTTTAGACATTGATTTGAGAGGAATTGCCACTGAAATAAAATTTAAACCTACAAATTGAATTTCAAGTTTAGTAAATTGGCAGAACTGGTGATTTGTGATTCTGTTTATAAAGAGACTCTTGATACATTAATACCATAAAAGGATTTTCACATAGAATATAAAATATGCAAAACTTTGCTATGCTGTACAATATTGAATTTTTTTGATTAGTCATTTTAAGGTTTTCATTATTTGAAATGTAATGATCATTTTATCATTATTGAATTCTGCGATGAGGTTTCAATCATCTATTACACAGCAATCAACATTATTAAACATCTACTTTTTGTTGTTTCTATTCTTTGGACAACAGCTTTACTGCATTTTAAAGAATGTATCAGGTGTTGCATCAATTTATTTAAATTGTGGCTTTAATAATTGTAACTATATTAGTTATCTATTGCTGACTAACAAATTACCCCCAAACTTAGTGGCTTATAGTAACTATCATTTATTATCTTATAGTTTCTGAGGTTTAGGAATCTGGGAGCAGCTTAGCAGGGTGGCTCTTGCTCAAGGTCTCTCACAAGGTGGCAGTCAAGCTCTTGGCCAAGGCTGCAGTCATTCCAAGACCTCAACTGAGACTGAAGAATTTTCTTCCAGACTAATTTACATGGACCATTCCACAGGCAGCCTCACAACATGACAGTTGCTTTCCTCCTGGCCAAGTGATCTAAATGGGAGAAAGAGTGAGCGGCCAACATGGAGGCCATAGTCTTTTTAATAACCTAATCTCCTAAGTGACAGCCTATTACTTTTGCCATATTTTGTTAGAAATGAGTCAATAAATCGACCCACACTCTTGGGAGGGGATTACACAAAGGAGTGAATACAGCAGATAGAAGTCGTTGGGAACCAACACAGAGGCTGCTACTACATAGGTGGATAAAGATGGGACCATGTAAAGACAGAAATCTTCCCAGATAGTTAGGACTAAGGATTGTTACTTTGTCAGTACATGAATTTGAATATGACAGAGTTGTATTTAGGTTTTTGAAAACTGGATGTGGAATGCCCTTTTTTGGTGAGGATTCTAGACAATTATCATCTGCATAAAACTTTTATACCAAATATTGATGTCAGCAATGTAAAAACAGTGTAATTTTAGGGGTCAAAATTTTAACCAGAATAGGATTAAAACAAATATTTGAATGTGAACACAAGCTGTCTTTTAATTTTCTTATTAATCAAAGATTGTGTCTGGCGTAAGTAAGTAAGAAGTACGAGTGAAAAATTGCTAAAATTTGAAAGAAAACAGAATCTAAATTGTTAGATTTGGGGTTCACAATTGGAGAAGGTGCTGGAATTGGTTTTTGAGTCCATGTTCTTTAGCCAGAGCCAACCCTGGACTATGACATGATATAGAATGTGCAATGGGCAAATGACCAGTCTGAGGAGTTTCCTGTGCTCCCAAAGGAAACTCATGCATCAAGAACCTCTTGGGGCCTCAGAGAATGGACAAAGATCTCGGTGGTTTTATTACCGCAGGAGGACCTTTAGTCTTCCTCTCACACTTTCCTTACAGAGTGATGTAATTGTTACTTATCCACCTTTACTGCCAAAACGATGTATGGATTTTGCTAGTTTTGTGGTACCCTGATACTTCATCATTTGGGCATTGATTTCATGTTAACTTTGTAACTTTTCCAAGTATAAATTAAAATATGTTGCTCACCTATCTTATTGTATTTGTTTTATCTTAAATGTTTATTTTAAAATGCTCATTTCGTTTATTTTAAAAATAAGTGATAGAGTGACAACACAAAATTTAAAACCGTCAAGAAAGTGTATTCTAAAAGTCTTGCTCTTACTCTCAGTGCTCCCTTCCAATTTCCCCATGTCTAGGATAGCCTTCCTGAGCAATTAAATATACATATAAAAGTTATGTCTATAGATACAAGATTTTTTTTTCTTAGGCAAACAGTAGTATTCCATACGTACTGTTCCATTCCTTTCTTTTTTCATTTAACAGTATATTTTAGCATTCTTGCCATATAAGCACATAAAGTGCTTCTTCATTCTTGTTTAGTGAATGCATAATATTCCATTGTATGGATAGATTATAATTTATTTACCCTCCTCCTCTCTGTTGATAGATTTGAGGTTTCCAATTCTCTGCTATTCAAACAGTGTTACAATAAGCAAACCTGTTTATGAATTTTATTTTAAAAATTTAAATATTATTAATCTTTGATGATTCGGGAAGCATGTTTAAAAATTTTACCCTATCTAAGGGTTATTGTTATGATATCAAGTAACAATGTACAGCATTATAGATATAGAAGCTAAAAATATTAGCCTGAATTTTGAGTAGCCATAAGATATAGTTCAAATTTTCTCATTTTCCCCATTGTTTATTATGTAAAATTTTAATCATACAGAAAAGTTGAAATAATAGTATAATGAATACCCATATACCTATCACCTAGATTCAAAATTTGTTAATATTTTGGCATACTTGCCTTTATTTTTTAATCCACAGAAAATCCCTACAATCGATTTGTTTCAATGTATCTTAGTACATTTTCCCATGAAAACTAGAGTATAAAGCAAATAGGAAGAGAAAATTTTGGCTATTTGAAGTTTTTATTTGTTCTTCTGAAAAAATGAACTTTATTATATTTATTCTACAGATTTGCTACAGTATGCAGGCCTCATAAGATTCTCAGCTACACAATGTTTGGCATCGTACAAGGCATAAATTATATGAGCCCAAGGAACTTAATGCAATGGGCTTAAGGACAAAGGAGACCTGTGCCCAGTCTTCCTTTCCTTCTTCCTTCCTTCCTCCCTTCCTCCCTTTTCCTCTCCCTCCCTTCTTTCCTTTCTTCTTTCCTATTATTATTTTGATAATAATAATTGCAGGAAAACTTTATTAAACACTTTCCCTGTACGAGGTATTTCTCTAACTTATACACATTAACTTATTTAAACCTTACAAAAATTTGTGAGATAAGTATTATTATTTTTACTACCATCTTAAAGATGAAGAGGGAATGGAAACTCATAGAGAGGGAAAAAATGGCAGGCTTCTGGGGTCTTGTCAAGAGATTCCATTCCTGTATATACTCAAATAATTCCTTAACAATAATCTAGATTTGGTTTATGCATCTCTGTTATTGGCCCTCACTGAAGAAGAGGGTTAGAAGTTTGTTGAAGGTCCCTACAGGTTCATTAGAGTGTCTCTATATTTTTCTTTGAAGATCATTTGAAAATAAAAAATAAAATCTACGATGAACTTACTTAATCAGTTTTAAATACTTATTTTATAATATTAAAGTGAGAGTATTAGTGATGGCTTTGCAGTGTGTTGACTAGGCTGAACTAGATTTCTCAGAATTTCCTGACCTATGCATTTCTGGTTAGGGTAGGCTGCAAGAGAGATTCTTGTGCAAGATTAGTAGGGTGGAAGTGAAGCAGTAACCAATTTGTAGCTCACACACATTGCTATTATCTGCTGGTTCACATTGTTGAACCTTCATCCTTCCCTAGATCCTCTTTCAGTTTCTCTGTCAGTGTATTAGCATTGTGACCAAGAGCACCAGCTTCTGAAGGATACCCATGCCACCAACACCAGAGGCAGCAAGAAAAGACATGAGTTTCAGTCCTTGTGGGGATCCAACTCCTGCTTGTGAGTTCCAGTTTGTTCTTACTCATCCCCACTATACACCCATCTTCCCTTCCTGACTGCCTGCACTGTGGACTTGAAGCTCCTTCGTCAGGTTTAGAGACACCAGCCGTATAGAGACTGCTTAACCAGCTCCCACAATCCCTGTATCAAATCCCTTTATACAAGTGGTTCTAACTGAGGGAGATTTTGACTCTGACCATTTGGTGATCTATGGAGACATTTTTGATTATCATGATGGGGTGAAGGGGTGGGAAGTTTATGGGGGCAGGCAGGAGGGTTGCTGCTGGCATCTAGTTGGCAGAGTTCAGGTATATGCCTAAATATCCTACAATGTGCAGTACAGTATTACCCCATAGAATGATCTGGTCCAAAATGTTAATTTTGGAGGTTGAGAAACCTAGAGGATTTTTGACTAGATAATCCTTTGTAATTGGGTGGGGTGGAGTGGCTGTGGTTCTGCTTCTCAGATTGAATCCTGACTGATGCTAACGTTTTAAAACATAAATATTTTATCGATATCCTCCTTGTCAGAAAAATTACATTTTCATCAAAGACCAAATAGATGAAAACTTTTGATGAACATACACAACTGTCAGTTTATGATGATATATTTATAGCTATAGAGCATGGTCAGATGCCAACTTTTTGAAACACATACTGTATATTAGAAGTCACAAAAGTTCTCAAAATATTCTTTTTTTAATTGATAGATTTTTTTTTTTTTGAAGCACGACTGTTAGGTTTACAGAAAAATTGAGCAGAAAGTACAGAATTCCGGTATATCCTTCCTTCTTTTGCAAATGAATTTTCACTGTTTTTAATATTTCCATTAGTGTGGTATGTTTGTTACAATTGACAAACCAAATTGATACTTTACTATTAACTAAAGTTCATAGTTTACATTAGGATTCACTCTGTGTTTGTATCAGTCTGCTCAGGCTGCAGTAACAAAATACCTTAGACTGGATGTCTAAAGCAACAGAAATTTATTTACTTACAGTTCTGGGGACTGGAAGTTCAACATCAAGGTCTGGAAAAGTTTGATTTCAGGTGAGAGCTCTTTTTGGCTTGTGGATAGCTGCCTTTTCTCTGTGTGCCCTATTGCCTTTCTTCTATGCTTAAAGAGGGGGAGCTGGGAGGAGAGGTGGTGGAGGGAGGAGAAGGAGGAGAGACAGAGAGAAGAGAAGAGAGAGAGACAGGGACAGAGACAGAGAGAGACAGAGAATGCTCTGATGTCTCTTATAAGGATACTAATCCTATACTATCAGGGCCCCACTCTTATGACCTCATTTAACTTTAATTACCTCCTTATAGGTCCCATCTCCCAAAGCAGTCACATTGGAGAGTAGAGCTTCAACATAAGAATTTTGGGGGACACAGGTTGGTTCATAGCAATGTTGTTCAGTTCTGCAGGTTTCGAAAATGCATACTATCATGTATTCACCACTGCAGTATCACACAGAATAGTTTCATTGTTCTAAAAATCTGTGCTCCACCTATACATCCTTCGCTCAAATCCCTGGCAACCACTGATCTTTATACAGTCTCTCAGTATGCCTTTTCGGGAACACTAGATAATTGAAATCATACAATATGTAGTCTTTTCAGACTGGCTTCTTAGCAGTATGCATTAAAGTCTGCTCCATGTCTTTTCATGGCTTGATAGCTCATTTCTTTTTATTGCTTATATTCCATTGTATAGATGTACCAATTCGTTTATCCATTCACCTATTGAAAGACATCTTGGTTGCATCAATTTTTGGAAATTATGATTAAACTTGCTATAAATATTCATGTGCAAGTTTTTGTATGGATATACATTTTAAACTCATTTGCATAAGTATCCATGAGTGCAATTGCATTGAATCATATGGTAAGACTATGTTTAGCTTTGTAGGAAGCTGTCAAACTGTCTCCAAAGTTGGTGTACAACATTGCGTTCCCACCAGCAATAAATGAGAGTTTCTGTTGCTATTATTTCTCAATTGAATTGCTTTTGCTCCTTTGTCAGAGATCACTTGACTATAATTGTGTGGGTCTGTTTCTGAGTTCTCTATTCTGTTCTATTGATCTTTTTTTTTTTTTTCATTAATACTTCACTGTCTTGATTGCTCTAGTTGTATAGAAAGTCTTAAAGTCAGGTAGTGTCAGTCCTCCAACTTTGTTGTTCTTCAATACTGTGTTGGCTATTCCAAGTTTTTATTCCCTTTTCTATTTAAACTTTAGAATCTGTTTGTCAATATGCACAAAGTAACTAGCTGAGATTTTGATTGGGATTGCATTAAATTTATAGATCCAAATGGGAAGAACAGAGATCTTAACAATATTAAGTCTTCCTATCCATGAATGTGCATTTATTTAGATGTTCTCTGATTTCATTCATCAGAGTCTATAGTTTTCCTTATGTATGTCTTGTACATATTTTGTTAGATTTATACTTAAGTATTTCTTTTTTTGGGTGCAAATGTAAATAATGTTATATTTTAAATTTTAAATTTTATATTTTAAATTTCAAATTCCAGTTTTTCATTGCTGGCATATAGGAAATCAATTGACACGTTAATTTTCCTTGGAGGCAAGCAGTTGTTAAAGACAATGAAGTGCTCTGGGCTTATTTCAGCATGGTTACTTTTCCTCTCCCCATGACGGAAACAGGAGGGGAGTGTCTCTTTGATCTTCACTTTGAGAAGCTGATAGGGCTCCTGGAGGTAAAACCCATAAAAGTGCAAGGCCTTCCCTGAAGCTGGGCCCCCAGGAGTTTTTATGTCTCAAGCTAGTCCAAATCCAGTCTTCGGGAATTAGTGAATTATATTTTGTTTCTTCCAGGCTCTAGCAGCAGCTTCTGCTCTAGTAAACGGTGGTTCTGTGTATTTGCTTGTCTCTCCAGATTCCAGGGTGGTGATTTGCCCTGTGACCTCAATTCTCTGGTGGATCTAAGCAGAGATGTTGATTTTTAGTTTGTTCAACTCTATTCTAGATGTGAAGATGGAAGTCACAATTTCTAAGCTCTTTACATGTCAGACTGGAAACTGGAAGTCTCACAGTATTCTATAAAGTATCAGGTACCTCAAGTACTACAAAAATAACTGATAAATAGCATTATATTGAACAATATAAAAAGTTTTACAAATATAATTTTTACTTTAAGTACAAAATCATTAAAGGGAATTTCAGCTGTTTGAAAGAAGGATAAAGTAATTGAAAAAGCAGTCTGTAATAGGTCCCATCACCCAACATCAACACTAGTCACATGCCAGTAAATATCTCCTTCCCTCCTTCCTTCTCCTTTGTGCCTTCCTGCCTTCATATTCTTGTGAAGTGCCTACAGTCTGTTATTCTCTGTGTTAGATGTAGGTTCTTTTGCATTTCTTGTACCTGTATTATGTGCTCGTGTGCTATGTGATGTACTAATTCTCCCAACCATTTTCCTCTGGTCCATCTGGTACTGGTCTGATATCATCTGGTTTCACTTGGAACAAGGAATATTCTACTTTTAGGGATACACAAGGGACTAGACATCACCTGGTAGTACTTGGTGGTGAGATAATCCAAATGTGTTTATACAATTGTTTTTTAGTGTATCACAAAATAAAAATATAAACATAAATTCACAAACTTTCCAGAATACACTTGGTCATTGGCAATTTCTTTAAAAAAAAAAAAGAACTCTTTATTTATTTTTTATTTTATTTTTATTTTTAAAGATAAATTTATTTATTTAAATTAGTG
Organism: Pteropus medius; assembly: GCF_902729225.1. Classification (NCBI taxonomy): domain Eukaryota; kingdom Metazoa; phylum Chordata; class Mammalia; order Chiroptera; family Pteropodidae; genus Pteropus; species Pteropus medius. The sequence goes on along the minus strand of NW_024354500.1, from coordinate 10,049,722 downwards.
TCAAGTATACAGTACATTGATTAGACATCTATATTGTTCATATAACGATCCCCCCAGTTGCTCCCTCTTTCCCCTGGCCTTCCACTTAGCCATCATATTAATGCTAACTGCATTCCCTGTGCCGTGCTCCCCATATCCAGGATATGGAAGCAACCTAAATGCCCATCGACAGACAATTGGATCAAGAAATTATGGTTTATATATACAATGGAATATTACTCAGCCATTAAAAAAAATGAAATCCTACCATTTGCAATGACATGGTTGGATCTAGAGGTTATTATGCTGAGTGAAATAAGTCAGACAAAGATAAATACCATATGATTTCACTTATATGTGGAATCTAAGGAACAAAAAACAAAGAACTCTTTATTTTTAATCAGATGCCTATTTTGGCCTTAAATTTTTAAAAACTCATGTACCTGTGAAATGCCTAGCTTTTTAAGTAAAACCACTTTGTGATGTACCTTCCACAGAATACTATTTGTGAAATGTACAAAAAGAGATACTGACTAAAATGCCTTATGGTATGTATGTAAATTCATTTATGTATATAAAAAATCTGGTGAACATTTTATCCTTAGATTATAGCAACAATATTTAACCCAGTAAATTCTTAAGCTTTATCAACACCTTACTGAGTTTCTTTACAATGCAGAAAATCTTTCCACTATTAGGAATTGAGAAAGGAAAAAATAGCAGTCCCTGACATTCAGAAGAAGAATGTCACAACTCTGCCATATTTTTCTCCAGTGAGACATAAACAATCTCACAGAACACCAACCTTAGACAAAGTTACTCTGAGACCACGATAAAATGAGACAGAGTGAGGCCACTTTATGATTTTGTCTAAGAATGGATATAAACAAGGTTACAGTCCCCTCCCCTCAAGTATCCACAAAACACCCTTCTCTCAGCCTAAATGAGTGACTGCTTTTTCTTTACCAATTACAGGTTTATCCTTGTGCTAGTCTCCTCTCCCATGAATAAGATTGAGATACTCAGTCACAAACTGTCCCCCAAGTCACCTAATCAAAGTCTAAATCCTGTAATTGATTCTTTCTACCAGTTTCTTGCTGAGACATCTAAAGATTCCCCATGGTGTATATTTTCCCTCTCTGTATCAAGGAATAAACTCAACTTGTTCAGCTACAAGTGTGTTTCTGCTGGTTCTTAGGCTGGAGGGCATTGGCGGAATATATAAATGAATTAAGACATTAGTTTGTTCAACAAACTTTAATCAAGCTTATATTATGTGGCTCCAAACCGCTTGAGTGTTTTGGTTTAAAATCTCTAAAAATATGAAAGTTACAGAGCCTCTTGCTAGAAAAATGAACATCCACTCAAAAATTCACCCATACTTTTGGGGATTCACAGACTTCTTTGATTAAGAGTCTGGATCTAAGAATAAGATACACTTTCTGCTCTCAAGGAGTTCGGGATCAGCACAAGGGAGTAAGTGACATATTTCTTTATTGGGAACATTTCTTAAGTAGAGATGATTTGAAGATGAAAAATACCTCCTAAATAGAGAACCTAGGTTATGACCACAGTACAGTTAATTCTGGAAGTGTATTCTTTTTTATTCTGAGCTATTTTAAAGATTAGATAAATTTATTATCAAATTATGGCAGCAACACATTTCTGATGGGAGTGGGGGAAAGAAGGAGGGAGAAGTATTGCAACATGTGTAATTTAACATAGTGCTCCTTTAAAATGAGTCAGGATTGTTCCTTCTTTCTCATTTCCAGAGTCTCTCATTCTATCACTGAGACAGACTGTGAAGGTGAGGGAATTGTTTTCTTAATGAAGAAAAATTGTATTACAAGGATCAGAGCATTTGCATTTGAGGTGACACAATTACAGAAAGGCTGAAAGTCATGTCCTTCCCCACAGTCCTGGGACTTGAGGTCAAGCCCTGAATGTCTGAACTTTACTTGGTAGCAAGACCTGTATCTTATTTAGCTCTGTACCTTAAACACACAGAAAAGGTACTCAATAAATATTTGTTAAAGAAATGTATAGTCTCAGAGGTACTTTTAAACTCTTCTTCTATCTTCTCCTTTGCCCATTGCATTGGTCCAGATCCTAAAACTACCTACCCTTCTGCTGATTTTACCATGTCAATTGTTTCTTTTTCTTTGATCTGTCTGGAGTTCTGTCCTGAACCCCTGATCAGTTTGACTGTCTGTACCCTGAGAAGATCCCAGTTTCAATCAGCACCTAATCAAGCTGATCCCTGTTCTTGTAGATTCTTCACATTGCTATCAACAATGTCTAACATTGCAATGAGCAAAAGATCCAGTCTGACCCTTGGTGCTATGCATAATCCTATGGAAAAATGATATAGCAGAGAAACTTAAACCCCTCTCCCCATCTCATACTTCCTTTCCTTTCACCTCTCTGTGGTCGGACTTATAGAGAATTTCTGAGCTAGCAGATCCCACTGTTCTTGACCCAAATTTAAAAGCACAGATCATTTCAAGAGATACTAGGCAAATTCTCTTTTGTCTTATGAAGTAGCTATGTTTTTCCTCTGGAGTATCTTGAGATCCCATGAGAAAAAGTGATAGAAATCTGATGCATTTGTCAGTACGTGTACTTAATGACTGCCTAGGTAGCCAGTGCTGCGAAACTCTTTTATAAAATAAAATATGATCAATGTCTTTCTGGTCATAATATCTTTAATTTTTTTCTCATTTTTATGCCGACCTCCAAACAACACAATTTCACCGAAGCCACGTGATACTCAGGGTTTTAGGGCACAGTAGGATTCAGCAATGCTCATTACCCACTTTACTTCCTCTCAGTTGGGTGGTGATGATAATGAGATCATACCTCTGAAGTGTCTAAGGATATAAAGTGCTAATAGTAATAATTAATATTTTTAAATTGTAAAAAGCTTAATACCGAACCTTAATCACTTGTTAGACAATTCATACATCACTTCAGTGTTGAGGTCTCTCACCCATCTGTCACTCTGTTTGTGCCTCATCCCCATTTCACTGCTTGCTCCCTTCTCCTGGCCTCACTTGTCTCCTTGTCTAGAAAAGATCTCGATACATCACTATAACACTCCCTTGAAAACTCTCAAGTCCCTCAGTCCTCTCTCCCTCTGTCATATCTGCTGGTCGAAAATACAACTCTGATGAAATCCTGCTCTCTGATGAGAACTAGCTCATCTTAACACCAAAGCCACCTATCTGTTTGCATCCGAGCACATACCGTCTCCATTAACTCCTGCTCTGATAAACTTGTCGTGCATGTCTGACGCCATCTTCTCTTGTGTGACAGGAGTCATATTCTTTCACCAAATTAAAGACTTTGCAATCACTCTTTATCTCTTCCATCACTAATTTCTCCCTCTCTACTCGATTGTCCTCATCAATATACAAATATATAAACACATTTGCCATCTTAAAACAAAATATAACAAAACAAAACAGAAACCTTCCTGGTCTCCACAACCCCTTCTCATTAACTTCCTATTTCTCTACTCTCTTTCATAAGTCATCTTATATAAAAGAGTGGTCAGTTTCTGGTCTGTACTTTCTCACCTCGTGTCCTTTCGCCAACCCACTAAAAGTCAGGCTTCTGTTGTTCAGGTCACTGATGACCTCTGTATTTCCCTGTGGTCAGACCCACCCCTAACTTTTGCAGGGCCCAGAGCTGGAATTCAAACGGAGGTTTATAAATCACATAACTAAGTGTTTAGAAGTTACAAATCACGGTTAAAGACTGTTTAAAAAATACAATTTATTCTCTTATCTTGACAAACACAACTTTATAACAACCTAGAAGATCAAGTTTGAATCTAGAATTCTCAGACTCTTTAGAGTTTCCTGCTGGAATGTGGCAGCACAGGGATAACCGTTTCCTGACGCCTAACCTACAGCCCATCTTCTTCTTCCTGACTATATCTTGTACCTTGTAGTGAGTTGATTAGTGTCTCTCCAAAATATATGTCCAAGTCTTAATCCCTGGGATCTATGAATGCGACTTTATGTGGAAATAGAGTCTTCGTGGATGTAATTTAGTTAAGGATCTCAAGGTGAGGTCATCCTGGATTAATGGTGGGCACTAACTCCAATGACTGGATGAGAGAAAGGAGAGGGTGATTTTATACTCAGTGACACAGGGGAGAAGTCCATGTGAAGACAGAGACAGCGATCGGGGTTATACAGCTACAGGCCAAGAAGTACCAGTGATTTCTGGCAGCCACCAGAAGTTCGGAGATAAGCATAGAATGGCTTCTCCCTCAGCCTTCAGAAGGAGCTTACTCCGTTGATATCTTGATTTCAGGCTTCTGGCCTCCAGAACTGTGAGAAAATTTCTTTCGTAAGCCACCAGATTTGTGGTACTTAGTAATAGCAGCCCTAGGAAGCTAACACATACTTCAAATTGCATACGTGAGAAGGGACTCCTCAGATCACGAATGAAGGCACTGATCTCACCCTCTGGAATCAGTCATCCCTCAGCTACCCCTTGGGCCACTGGGTGCCCACACCAGCTCAGTCAACTTTCAGAACAGACCTGGAGAAAAGGACCGAGCAGGACTGAAAGTGGACTTGAGGCTATTTAGGCAGGGAGTTCTGGGGTTCCGGCTATGCATGTATAGTCTAGAAGAATGAAGGTTCTTGATGGTACTTCTCTTTGGCCCTGAGCAGTTCTTGCACTTATGGGCAGCTGGAGAAATGTTAGAGTGGGATGTGCTGAGAGCCCACTTGCCCAGCTCTAAAGGTGGTACTGCTAATGGTCTTTTTCTGCTTAGATTGTCTAACCTCTTAGCAGCATTCTGCCTAGTTGGCCACTCCCTCCTCCCTGAAATGCTTTCTTTATTTGACACCTGTGACCTTTCACTCTTCTGGTGTTACTGACATTTTACTGGCTACTTCTTTTCAGTCTCCTTAGCTGATTCCTCTTATTTATATGTTGTGGTGCCTGCCCCACTTTTCTTTTTTTGTCTATACTTTGCCTGCATTATTCTCAACCACTTTAAAGAAAAACATCTAAATGCTCATGACTCTCAAATTTGTATCTTCAGCTCAGGCCTCTCCCATGAGCTCCTCACTTTTATATCCAATTGCCTGTTTTATGTCTCAGCTTGGAGCATCTTGTAGGCTTCTAAAAGTTCACATGTCCAAAGGAACTCCTTAGTACCCCTAACCCTGCTCTTCCCGCAGGCTTTCCAATCTCTATTAGTGGCATTTCCACATAGCCTGTTGATCAGGTCAAAAGCCTTGGAGATGTTCTCGATTCCCCTCTTTTTCTCACTCTCTAAATACAGTTTATTGGCAAGTTCTGTCAGTTGTGTCTCATCCCCACTGCTCTCCCCCTTGCTCCCTTATAGTCCAACCACATTGACTCTTGTTTGTTTTCTCAAATATCCCAAGCTTAATTCTGCCTCAGAGACTTCATACTCATGATTTTCTCTTCTTGTACCTCAGATCTTTGCAGCTGGGTGCTCTAATATTTCAGGTCTCTGCTTTCCAGTCTCCTATTCAAAATAGGCATGTCTCTTCCCAGCCACTCACAATCCAATTACCCTGTTTTAATTTTTTTCATAGTACTCATCTCTAGGCTCTATGAGGGAAGGAATCATGTTTTAGTCATTTTAGTGTTCTCAGCACCAAGAACTGTATCTGGCAGATGGTTGGTAATCGATAAATATTCTCAGAGTGCATATATGAATCAGACAAAATTCCTTCTCTTTGGGGTAGGTTATAGGGATATGTGAATAACTATAATACAAGATAGAATGTGGCAAAATTTCACATGAGAGATAGAAATAAAGTGCTGTGAGTGTTCAGAGTCAGAGATTAGTAGTATATGGTGAGATCAATGACATCGTCAGGGAGGAGATCAAATCTAAGTTAGATTTATACAGAGGGGTGATGAAAGGAAATGGCATCCTAAGTAATGGGGTATTGTAAGCAAAGAGCTAGAGATGGAAAGCTTGGAGTACGCGTGGAGAAAAGGGAGTTTTTATTAAAGGATCGGGCAAGAGGAAATTTAGAAAACATGGTTGGGATTTCTAGTAAAACCAGTTTATGGAGTGACTGTGCAATAGACTAAGGAACACGGCATTCATCCTTCACGCAATTCGGGAGTCACAGAAATTTTCTGTGCAAGGGAGTGAAATAATTGGAGCAGTGCAGTTATAGAAAGTTTTTGGGAATTTGTATAAATGGATTGCAGCAGGGAGAAGTCGTAGGTGGTATGTTCGGGGAGTCAGTTATAGGGCTATTGCCCTCTTCCAGAGGGACAGTTTTGAGGCCCTGGACCCTGAGCGAGAGAGGTGGCAGAGGAGATGAACAGAGAGGTGAGAGTGTATCTATTAGTATCTATTTCACTACTAATTGCTGTTAGATGTGGCATTAATCTTAGTAATTGTAATTATTTGAATATTTGATAAAAGCTATTATATTAATGTGCACAATTTTGTAATCAAATTTGTCATAACTCTTAAAAGCTAAGTAGCAGATGCCTGCCTTCAGAGGATGATAATGGATCACCACATGCTAGATACAATTATAAACTTAAAATTGTTCTTATACTGTATATTTACGAGGACCATAATCCCTCAGGATGCTATTTAAAATACACTGAGCCAAATTCCATGTCTTGCTGAATGCTTGAGTCTCTTGAACTGTGATGCTTGTCAACTGGCAGAATTTAGATCCCATCAGATACAGCAGAAGCTTTTCCATGCACACTAGATTTTTTTCCCCACGAGATATACATTTATTTTATGTTTTATTATGTAAGATCCTAGATCTGTAGGTGTGCAGGTAGGTGTATTTGGATGGATTTATGCACTGATATGTTTATTGTCAGCAATGGATATATCGTTAATTCCAATAGTAAGTCATCGCTAGGCTTTAAGGGATGTAGTTTAATTTACAGTGTACTTAACCACATGTTTTAATAAACTATTTTAAAAGGAGGTTCTACTCCTTTGAAACTCCTCTTGGCTTCTTTATAGATAAAAGTCAGGTGAGTTGTGAGCATTTTGAAAAAAAGAGTAATGGACTTTGTCAGTCGGATATCAGAATTAACAAATTTGTTATTATATTTAAATTTTAGATTTGCATTTTAGATTTTTGTGGTTGCTAGTGTAGACTCTGGAGCCATACTGCCTGAATTGGTTTCAGACTTCAACACTCTCTCTAGTTATGTGATTTAGGTTATATATTTGATCTCTTTGTCTTTTAATTTCCTCATCTGTAAAATGGGAATGATAATCGTATCTACCTATCAGGATTATTATCAGGAATTAAATGTATTTGTATAAGACCTAACACATAGTGAACACAATCGATATTAGCTATTACTGTAGAACTCAAATATCTATTTTACATTGCTATAAAAGTTAAATTATATATATATATATATTTACTAAATAATGATTCAGAAATTCATGTACTTATATAACTACAGTATTAGGTAGAAGTGACAGTTCCTTTCCAAATCCTTCCATAGTTGTTTCTGCCTTGAGGAAACAGAGGACATTATGTCATTATTTGTACTATGCGAATATCCCAGTAATTAGAAATATAAAAATTATGCAGATCCTTAACTACCTCAGAATATCTATTGTAAATGTGGTAGGCAAATAATATTTGTTTGAATATTTACTTTGTTGTTAATTACTATAACAGTTGCACCAATTGTATTCCAATGATTTGAAAGATTTAATAGACTATATTAATGATCACAATTCAATCATCAGCCCTAAATTTACCAGCATTTGTCTCAAATTCTAAAAATAAAAAATAGAATAGAGAGGAAAGAAAACCTTTTCTTTTTCTTTCAATCATATTTTCCCTATATTTAAAAAGCAAAAGAAAACCCAAAATGGAATAAAAAGCCAAAGCAAACGTACCATTCAACCCTGTGAATCTACTGCTATTTCCAGATGCTTTCAGCACTTTTGTTCTTTGGGTGGCAGAGTCTTCAAATCAGTGGTTTGTGTATTGTGAACACACTGAACAAATTTGAGCTCATTTACACTGTGTTTTCATCCCCATTTTGTACTGTGTCATCACTCAACAAAAATTACCACGTCTGTTACTTTCCAAATCTTTGGCCACATCTTCATTCTCTTCCAATTCTTCCTAATAATGGGTATTTCTTATGCTGGCACGTAGGTTTCCCTCTTTTTTTCTTTTCTCTTACTAAATTAATTCTTTTGGAGACATTATCTATATTTTGTACTTCAATTATGTGGTTGCAATTCACATTCTTTATTATTAGCTCTGACTTTTCCATTACCTATGAGATATCTCAGGGCTGTCATAACAAAATACCACAAATTGAGTGGTTTAAAACAACAGAGGTTTACTCTCTCATAGTTCTGGAGGCCACAAGTTTAAAATCAAGATGTCAGCAGGGCTTCACTCCTTCCAAAGGCTCCAGAGGAGAATCCCTCCTTGTCTCTTCCGGCTTCTAGTAGTTCTCGCCATTCCTTGGCTCCCTTGGTTTGTGGCCACATCATTCTGGTGGTGCCTCTTCTGGCCCTACCATTGAAGAGGCCACATCATGCCTCTGTTTTCACATTGCCTTCTTCTCTATGTAACAGGAATTCACAGATAATTCACAGGTTCTGAGAATTAGGATATGGACATATCTTTCTGGGGGTTATCATTCAACCTACCACACAAGGTGTAAGAAAATCACCAAATAATCATAGGGCAAATCACAACTGATACCAGACCTAGGTGTTGGTCTGGTATCAGTTGTGATTTGCCCTATGATTATTTGGTGAGGAGGGCAGTGGAAAACTAGAGTACACATGCCCTGTCTGAAGTGGCCAGCCCCTTCTCAGCTCTACTTATTGACATGGGGACATGCAGACCCACTAGTGCCGGTTCCTCTGATTTCCCCAGAGAATCTGAAAATCTAGATTTTTTATGTGCTGGCAACTAATTAAAATTTTAAAAATCTGCTTAGTAGAGAACACTGTAGGGAAGACAAACTTTCCATGGGTCAGATGTGGCAAGCTGCCGGCTTGTGACTACTTGCCTATAGTCTGATGCTCAGAGAGCAGCTCTGATGAGGACAGAGAACTTTCACCTTAGAGCTGAGAGAGGTGGTGACTCTAATGCCCATTGAGATAGGACAAAAGATGCAAATATTACCTTTGCTTTGCCACTTTTTTGCTGTTTTAATTCAATGAGAAACACAAATAATTTCTAAACCTGAAAAGGTAAGTTTTTTGTTGATATCCTTTGGTAAAACGTTTAAGTTGAGAATTGTGCAAAAATGCCTGCTTAATCGAGTCTGTGAACTTTTGGAAGGTAGTCAGAAACCTCTTCTTGATGTGCCATTCGAACTTCATTTTTAGATTTGAATCTTTTTCTTCATGTTTTAACAGAGTAAATATTAACATGTTTTAATGTCTCAGCCATTCTGAAATATATATAGTGTCCTGAATATTCTATACTCTTTCATCTTCAACCCTTTTTACCTCTGTGCACTCACCCTCAATTCCTCCTGGCTCAGTTAAGATGTAACTTCCTCATTAGTCTTTCCTAAGGTCCTAAGGCTGTGTTGGATGTCCCCCTTAGTAAACCCTGGAATGGGGTTCTCAGTGGGGTCAGTACCGCCTCCTGGGGAATAGTTTGAAAGTAACAGAAACTTTCTTGGTTGTCACAACGAGGTGTTACTGGAATTTTGTGTGAGGGAGACCAGTATCCTGACATCCTACAATTGAAAGGACATTTTCACACAATAAAGAATTGCCTTACATTTGTATGACTTTCAAATGCCCTGCTGGACATTTGCATAGTTAGGGCTAAAACTTCCTGTAACTGGAGAAATAGGTTTTATTCTAAATCATCTGTGACAATGGTGCCAAACAAGAATGAAAGTTGTAATAACTCTCCTGACATGGCTTTTTCTTCTTTGGCAAAGTTCTTTCTTGAGAATATATATTTTTTCCTTCAAAAAGACTCTACTTTTATCAACAGAAATGACTTACCAAGTGTCATTCACCCTTTTTAGTGGGTTCAGCCTGTGATTTAACCAATATGACCTTCTTTTCAGTCTTGCCACTTGGTCTGGAGCCCCTAATATTATGCGAATTGGCCCCAGCTTTACAAACTAGATTGTTTTTGCCTGAAAATCCAGCATGAGAACTTTTCCTCTGTTTTTTTCTTTAGACATTCATTCATTCATTTCTTTAGGCATTCTTCACAAGCAGTCCAAAACTATACTGTTAATTTTGACACTCTTTTTAAATAACATTTTTTTTTCAACCCAAACAGTAGAGGAATAGGATCCTACTGTATGGTAGCGTAACTGACCACCCATGTGGTGAATCATCCATATGGCTCATAAATTTTTATCTTGCTTTATGGTAGTCACTTTAAGAATGAAAAGATACTATTAATTTCAACTGATATCTTTTCTTTCACAGAATTCTTATTTTCTTTTGTGGACAGAAATTTGTTCTTTAGGACGGTGAGGGGCCTGGGGAAGGCATAGCACCTGGACGGGGCTGCTCCCTGAGGACAAGGTAATGGGGCGAGGACTAGATTAAACTTAATTTCCCCCAGGGGACTGTTTATGGCAGGAAGTTTGAATATGGGGATCTGGGGCCCAAGACGGCTGGTTCAATGTATGGCACAGCTGTTAAGGAACTAGGCAGCAACCAATGACCATTTTCCTCCTCTGTAGACAACATGGGTTTGTTTTTCCTCAAATGAGTTCACCAAACTCGTGAAAGACTCTGAGCCAGAACCACCTAGCTAAGCCACTCCTAAATTCCTTCCCACAGAAACTGTGAGTTAATTGCTATGATATGAATGTTTGTATTCATCCAAAATTTGTATGTTGAAATCCTAATGCCCAAGGTGATGGTATTAGAAGGTGGAGCCTTTGGGAGAAAATTAGATAGAACACTCATGAATGGGATTACTGCCCTTATAAAAGATTCTCCAGAGAGATCTCTAGCCCTTTTCATTATATGAGGATACAAAGAGAAATCTGTGACTGGGAAGAAGGCCCTCAAACAATCATGTTGGCGCCCTGCTCTAGAACTTTCCACCTTCAGAACTGTGAGAAATAAATTTCTGTTGTTTATAATTCACCCAGTCTCTGGTATTTTGTTATGATAGCCTGAACCAATTAAGACAATAATAAATGTCTATTGTTTTAGGCTGCTAAATTTTGGGATAATTTGTTACATAGCAATAGATAACTAATAACAATTCTGTATATTCAAATTTCCCTGTTTAAATTGCTGGTGTGCTTTCTGTTTCCTGACTGATATAAACATGGAAATAAACAAAAAGGAGATCTAAACCAATAATAATGTCTACTGGGGTAAAAAAATCTTAAATTACCTTAAGTTGGAGTATTGATATTATTTATGGGTCCAGATATTACAATGCCAAACTAAAATGATTATTTTTAGCTACCAATATAGATTTAAGAGTAATTTTATGTTTTATATTTATGAAATTTGATAAATAACTATTTCTATGTAAGTCAATAAGAATATCCATTTTAATTAAATCACTTGAATGAACTTCTTTTAAAATCTCAAAAGGAAAGCATATAAAAAAAAGACATATATACAGCCATTATGAAAAACAGAATGGAGGTTCCTCAAAAATTTTAAATAGAACTATCATATGATTCAGCGATCTCACTTCTGTGTATCTATCCAAAGAAAATAAAATCACTATCTCAAAGAGATAGCTGTACTCCCATGTTCACTGCAATATTATTTATAATATTCAAGATATGGAAACAATCTTAGTGTCCATTGCTGGATGAATGGATAAAGAAAATGTGAGAGATATATATACACACATACATACATACACACACATACACATATATATATTTATAAAGATAAATACTATATGATCTCACTTATATGTGGAATCTGAAAAAGAAGTCAAACTCACAGTAACAGATTAGAATTGTGGTTGTCAGGGATAGGGAGGTGGAGAAAAAGGGGAGATGTTGGTCAAAGGGCACAACGTTTCAGGTATAAGGTGAATAAATTCTGGAGACTTACTTGAAATTTGCTAAGAGAGTAGATCTCAAGTGTTCTCATCTCAAAAGAAAGGGTAATTATGTGAGTGATGGATATGTTAATTAGCTTGATTTTGGTAATCATTTAAACAATGTCTATCAAAACATCTTGTACAAACTAAATATATACATTTTTATTTGTCAATCATACTTCAGTAAAGCTGGAAGAATGCATAACATATATGTATATATTTTTAAAAAGCATAAGATATATATATATAATGAAGGAAGTGCCAAATCCAACCATCAGTCGTTTAAATAAAAGGACTTTATTGTTTTTACTTGAAGAAAACAAATTACCTAAGTGATACTATATGTATCAGTTTGTAGGCCTTAGGAGATCCTCAGCATTTTACCCTATGCAGCCATCTTTTTTGATATCAGCCATAAAGTTATTGACAGCTCTATTATCTGATCCCTACATGACAGCCAGTAATGGCTTTTAGAGTCTGAGGTTCTGGACCTTACAATTTAAATAGTTTATTTTGTGGGGGATGGAAAATCACTTTTATAGTTTCTACAGAACTGGAAGTCCTTCAGTCAAAATGACTCCTGGCCATTTATTCATTGGTCAGTCCAAGCCAGTGAAATGATTGCTCTTTTGATCACAAGCAAATAGGAAGGTGGCCATGAAGTTAGCTATTGGTTGGACTTCAGGTAGCTAAGAAAGTCAGTTATTGGCTGTTGCCATTTATAACATTACCATTTATAGATTACCATTAATTAAAGATTACCATTAAGATTACCATTACAAGGTAGAAAGCAATGATTTAAGATTGCCAAAGAGGATTTTAAGGGAGAATGTAGTGGCAACCAAGAGTTTAAGTACCTTTCCAAAGATGAATTTAGTAAGTGGTGGGACTGAGATTTAAACTCAGATACTCTGGCTCCCAAGTGTTTACTGGTAATAGCTATAGAAATTTGAGGAGAGCCATAATAGGGGAGGCAAGGCAGAGAATAATTTATCCATTAAGGCCCAATTTAAAACCCACTTCCTCCATGAAACCTTGATGGATCATTTTAGCTGGATGTAATCCTCCCTGCTCTGAACAATTCTAACTTAGTGTCAATTCCAGTACTCTTGTACCATTTATTTATCATAAATGGCCACATAATACAGCTATGTGTGTGCAGCTCAGAAATTCATTGAAATTTTTTGATTCAAGTAATTAAAAAATTTCATGCATAATTTAAAATTTTACAAGTCCAATTAAAATGGATTGTAGAAATCATGATTTAAAGCAACTTTGATAATATCAATCAAAATGGATACAACTTTTAGTCCAGCAATCCCATTTCTGGGAATTTGTTTTACAGATATACTTGCAAACTGACAGATGTACACACTTATTCTTTGCAGCATTGTTTATAACAGCAAAAAAACTGGTACTACTTCTCTAGGAGTAATAAATCCTATTCCTTAACTATTTTTATTTCTTCCCCCTGAGTAGGATTTCTTTTCCTGGTTCCCTTGTGATTGATTGGGCAGGGCTAGGTGTGCAAACAGAAATATATCGCTTTGAGGCTAGGGCGTTTAATAGCCAATGTAGAACCCTCCAGAGCTTTTTTCCTCCACCACAGTGACTGGCAGTTTGAAATGGAGACTCCTTTATCAGCCTGAGTCAGATATGAGAAGATACAGAGCTGAGCATCTAGCCAAACTGCAACTGACATCTAGCATGAGTGAAAAATGATCTAAAACTTTTGAACTCAAAGTGACAGCTTCCTGACAGGGAGTTTTCCGGGATTAAGGCAGAGCTTTGGAAAGAAAACTTTAGTTGGAATAGGCTTTCCAGGTACTGCTTAAACAATGTGCAATTTAGGCTACATTAAAATAATCTCAGATAAAATATGAGGCCTGGAAGCTTTTGCCATCTATCAAATTTTAATTTGAGCTAAATCTAGAAGTTTTAAAAACATAGAACAAGTTGTATTCATTTATGCTCTTTGTAATTTGAAGTTATCTAAATTGAACATTTATTATAGAAATGTGCTTTTCATTTTTAATGTTCATAGGTGTTTTACATGCACGTCTCATCACTTAACTCAGTAAATGACGTGTGTTAGTTATATAACACTAATTGACAGATGCAAACTATGTGGGCAAGCAATTGACATAGTTGTGTAGAAACACAATAAAATATAAACTTATCATGCAGGAATTTTTTATTTTTAAAGAAATTTTGTTCTTTAGATGGTTAGGGATTTCAAAATATGGAAACCATTATGCCGTGAAAGGAACATTTCCCACTTAGTAATTCACATTTTTATACACATTAATCATTACCCAAGATATAGTCAATGGGCAGCCCTGTCCCTTATCCCAGCTCATTAACTCTGAGGCTTGTTTTTTTCTAGATTCTAAATATTTATCATGTTCAAATCAGCTTTATGCTGCTTTCCCAGAATCATTTTTATTTCAGTTTGAGCTTTTGAACTCTTTTTCCTATACCTGGCATTAATTTTTTTCCACAAATGAAAATGCTGTTTGATTGAAAATATCAATAATTGCAGTTGTGCCAGGCCCATTTTCCTCTGCAGACTATTTCCTGCTGTTAATTGTAGTCAATAGGATCGCAGGCCCGTTGCCTTCAGTGATCATTAAACTGGTCCTTTTCTTTCCTTTAGAACTATGATCAGGGAGTGAAGATTGCACTGGATCCTTACTCAGGGATGGAAAATTCCAGCTGCATTATGCATGCCACATAAAGCGGGGCATCAACACCTGCTTAGCAATTAAATTGAATCAGTGGGTATAGCCAAGTGACATGCAAAGGATTTCTTACTGATATAGAAATAGAACTTTAAAAAATTGGAACGATATCAAAAAGTCAAACCAATATACAACTTGTTAAATCAAATGTGCATTTAGATCAATATTTATTTCTGAGAAAATCAACTGTTCTTAAAAATACTATCCTCTTTATGCACTATTATTTCATTTGTAGTTGAATTAGGGATACAAATTTATCAGGTCATTTTTGGGGGGACAGGATTTAAAAAGATGTGTCTCAGCAGTTTGGGTAAATATTTATATATAACAAAGGATTAGAAAATCCTGTAAAATGTAAAGATTCCGCTTCTGTTTCTGCATTTTCTATTTACTAACATTTTATTTGAATTTTCTATTACATTTGACAATTTAGTTTTTTTTGGGGGAGGGGGCCACCTCTAGGGGGCAACTGAACCTAAATTATCTTTTGCTTGAATGATAAACAGACCACTATACTAGAAAAATTATGTCAAATGACATCACACGGTTAAAATGATTGTCGTCTAATGCAAATTTGGTGGAATTTGCTTTTGTTGCAGAATTAACTTGAATGCAGTCATTGGCCGTGATTTCAGGTTCTCAAGACCTGTGGGGGTTTAAAATTGTGATGCTTGCGCAGAGGCAGAGAAGATGAAAAGGGCACAGATCAAACTTATGTAATGAATGCTGCAATCTTAAGTCCTCTACCTGCTCTTAGACCACAGCTGGGCATTTGGGAAGATGTAGAAATGAAAGTCAGAGGTGCACCACCTCACATACCTACACCTATTTCTCTTACTCAGTGTGCAAGTACTCCAGTTTACTTGATCTTAAACATATATAATATGTTCAACTTGAGACTGTCCTAGTGAGCAACCTGTTCTGTTTCTAAATTCGATCATATTTTCCTTCATGGACTTGGATCATTCCTTACCTAAATTATTATCTCAGGCCTTTCTGTCTTATTCTTTTTAACATGTCTGTCAAAAGTTATCTCTGCTTTGAATCAGCAAGGAAACTATTTCTGTTCTTCAGTATTGTGTGCATGTATGTCTTGTAAAAATGTGAGGTGGATCGTGATATATTCTGACATAATAAGCTGCTCAAGACCATAAAGTATGGACACATCCCTGCGAGTAAGATCTCTCATTGATAAAAGGTAAATGACCTCAATAGAGGTCAGTACATGAAAGGCGAAAGCAGATAGGAGAGGATTTTGAGATTTCACTGAGAGTAAATATCTAGGCATAAACGTTTTTTTTTAGCAGGAGGTGAGAAGGATCACCAAGTTGATACTCACCAAAGGACCCAGAATGCATTGGGTTCTGCAGGCTCTCTTATGTTAGGTTTTCTCGTTTATTTTTTGTTATAGCCAAGTCATTATTAGATTCCAAATATAAGTAGGATCATATGGTATTTGTCTTTCTCTCTCTAATTTATTTCACTTAGCACAATGCCCTTAAGTTTTACCCATGTTGCCTCAAATGGCAAAATTTTCTTCTTTTTTATGTCTGATTAATATTCCATCACATATATATCTCACATCATATATATACATATATATGATCCCATCTTTATTTATTCATCTACCGATGGACACTTAGGTTTTCTCCATGTCTTGACTATTGTAAATAATGCTGCTATGAACATGAGGGTGCAGATATATCTTTAACATAGAGTTTTCATTTCATTCATAGATATTCTCAGTAGTGGAATTGTCAGATCATATGGGAGTTCTGGTTTTAATTTTCTGAGGAACCTCCATACTCTTTTCCACACTGTCAGTATCAATTTACGTTCCCACCAACAATGCATAAGGGTTCCCTTTTCTTCACATCCTCGACAACACTTTTTTCTGGTCTTTTTGATACTAGCCATTCTAACAGGTGTGAGGTGATATCCCATTGTGGTTTTGATTTGCAATTCCCTGAAGATTAGTAATTCCCTGATGATTAGTCATGTATCTGTTGGCCATTTGTATGTTTTCTTCGGAAGGCAGCTATGCTCACCACTGTACCACCAATGCTGCACTGTATGTCTTCTTTGAAAAAATGTCCTATTTAGATTCCATTTTTTTAATTAGATTTTTTGTATTTTGCTATTGAGTTGTTTGAATTCTTTATGTTTTGGATATTAACCCCTTATCAGATATAGAATTTACAAATGTTTTCTCCCATTTTGTAGGTTGCCTTTTCATTTTATTGATGGTTTTCTTTATTGTGCAGAAGCTTTTTAATTTGATAGAGTTCCACTTGTTTATTTTTGCTTGTTCCCTTTGCTTTTGGTATCAAATCCAAGGAAACACCAAGATCAATGTCAAGGAGCTTACCATCAGTGTTTCTCCTAGGAATTTTATGGTTCAGGTCTTATGTTCATGTCTTTAATTAATTTACAGTTGATTTTTGTGTATGGCACAAGATAGGGGTTCAGTTTTTATTCTTTTGCATGTGGCTGTACAGTTTTCCTAGCATCATTTATTAAAGAGATTGTTCTTTCCCTATTAAACTAGTTGACTGTATATGTATGGGTTTATTTCTGGGTTTTCTATTCTGTTTCATTTATCTGTGTATCTGTTTTTATGTCCAAACTGTACTGTTTTGATTACTATAGCTTAGTAATATAGTTTGAAGTTAGGAAGTATAATGCCTCCAGCCTCGTTCTACTTTCTTAATATTATTTTGGCTATTTGGATTTTTTTGTGGTTCCATACAAAATTTAGAGTATTTTTGTTCTATGTCTGTGAAAAATGCCACTTGAATTTTAATGCAGATTGCACTGAATCTGTATATTGCTTTGGGATGTATGGACATTTTAACAATATTCATTCTTCCAATCCATGAGCATAAAATATCTTTCCATTTATTTGTGTCTTTTTCAATTTCTTTCATTAATATCTTATAGTTTTCAGTGTATGTATCTTTCGCTTACTTGATTAAATTATTCCTATGTATTTTATTCTGTTTGATGCAATTGTAGATGTGGTTTTCTTAATTTCTCTTTCTTTAGTTTACTATTAGTGTATAGAAATGCAGCAGATTTTTGTATATTGATTTTGTGCCCTTCAACTTTACTGAATTTATTAATTAGTTCTAATAGTTTTTTTTGTAGAGTCTTTAGGGATTTCTCTATATAATATCAAGTCATCTGCAAATAGTGACATTTTAACTACTTTTTGGTAACATTTCTACATAAGATAATGCTGAAAATGAACATTTCAGTTTTTGCTTTTTATTCAATAATAAATTTTATGTTGCAAAAATCTAAAAAAAAAATTGGTAAATTACTTAAATGTTGGGACAGTAAAAGGACTAATCAGTTATAAGAACAGGAAAGATAATACTTGGCTAACTTCTGACTCCTGATGTCACATATTACCTGCACTGCCAATAGATAATTAAAGCATATCCCCTATGTTAGATAAGCTACTTTAAGGACTGTGGAAAAAAGTTAAAGAATACAATAATTACCTTCCTACAAGGTAGTCTACAGCAAACTAAGCATATATCCAAATGACAGGTTGGATGGCATTAGGATCAATTGTTAGACAATCATATGATTAAGTGTAAATCTATCTTGAATTCATTCAACACTTGAAATCAATTCTTCAATACTGAGCTTCCCAACTATATTCAGGTCAATATTAGAATTTCTTCTTCTTTTTTTTGGCCCTCTCTTTAATTCTTACCACCCCCCTCTTCCACCCCTGACTTATGGATGTTGCCGTTTCCCCTTAAGAGCTGGATCTCTGAAGGCGGGGCATCTCCTCCCACACGCTCCTGGCGTGCACCTGACATGCACCTGACGTGCACCTGACGTGCACCTGGGGCCTGGCACCCCTGGTGCACTTGGGGGGCCTGGCGCACCCGGGGTATGGTTTATGGCTCCACTTGGGGCGCGAACCCAGGACCTTCTGCTTGTAAAGCAGACGTGCTAACCACTACACTATGGAGCCACTCCCCAATTTCTTCTTTGACGGAAATATTCAAAACCAATTTCTCAAATCAGGATAATGTGATTTTATCTTCAAAACAGTGAAAGTTGTTTTAAAATCAATTTATATTTAAACATTCAAATCAAAAGTTAAGCATAAAGCTAGTTTTGAAGAGTATGTGCATTGGCACAAAGACCCTCTAAAACAATTTGGTGATTCACTTTACGTAAAGAACTGAGAATGTTCTGTTTAGGGATGAGTTTTATGGTCTATTGCACATCTTTTCTTCAATGCAAATATATATTATGTGCGCTTAACTCTTTCTTTCTCAAGAAATTATTTCAGGCTGTGACGTTGAGTCAAAATCTCTGTTTTATTTTGCTAAGTTTCTGGAGAGGATTGTCTGTGTGTGAGAAGGAAGGTCAGATGGAGGGGAGAGAGGAATGTAAAAAGACATAGGGCTGGCAGGTAAAATAAAGAGTGTCTCTTTGAAGAGTAGCTTTATTTCAAACCTTCCAGGAACATTTCAGATCCCTTCACGTAGGGGGCTTCTAATCCAAGTAGTGTGAAGATCAAACTAAATTGCTTGCAAAAGATGGGGAACTTATGGCTGTTAGTTTTTAAGAAAAGATGTGTGGGATAAAGTGAAACAGAGGGAATGAAGTGATGACAAAACAAAAATAATATTTCTGCAGTTTGCCTTGGGAGAAAGACAGACAAAGAGACAGAGAGCTTTGGGACTGCATTCTTACCATCCGAGTGAAGGAGTGTGGAAATGAGACCCAGGTCAGAATGTCCTATGAAGTTTTTCTGGGCTCTAACATAGAATTATCCTGGAGGGATTCAGAACTCTACTCCTGTGCACCGAGGAGGGTGTTAGAAAAGTCCCCTGCCATATGAATAAAGCTTTTCCACCTGCTTTTAAAAAATTGATCAATGAAACATTTGTACTACTTTTTTCCTACAAACTTCACATTCTGCATCATCATGGTCAGAGCTACATTGAAAGTTGGTGGTAAACTACTATTTTTTTTATAAGCCCAATTCTAAAGCATAATCTGTTTAAGAACATCTTTGTTAGGTTATATCTCAGGATGATTATAAACAAACCCCATGGGATGTTATTTCATGTCTGCTAAAGTAATTTCATGCTAGCAACAACATTCAGAGTCTCTTTTTCAAGTCTGCATTAGATATCAGGGAGACTAAGTTCAGACTGTGCTAATTATTTTGGCTGTAAGAGAGAAAATCCAAATTTCTTAGAATTACAGACTTGTTTCAAAGTCAAAAGTTTGACCTTTAAGCTACTGGTTTAAATTGGCAGGTCACTAATACTCTTCCTAGTCTACTGCTTTCACCTTTTCAAGGAAAGGTAAAAATGGAGTCTGAAAAAAAATTATGTAGACATTTAGAATGGATTGTACCAATCCACAGGCAAAACAATGCAATTAGAACTATCTAAAGACAAACTTACCTCTTTGTTCTGTTCTAATTTTACCTTCTATACATTTTAATACTTTTATGAGAGCATATAGAAAGTAACATGTACATTTGAAAGTCTGCTGCAATAAAATGATATTCTCCAACAGTTCTTAGAAGAAAAGATATTTATAATTAAATATAAGCAAAGCACATATTTTCCTTTCCTTTCTAACACTTGCAGAGGGGAGATTAACCTGATGAGGGGTGGGTAGAATATAGATGGAGGGTAGCAAACACTGATAGTTGCTGACCCAACAGCTATTTCTCTCTTTCTGCTGTGGTAGGCAGAATAACTCCCCTATCCCCTCCGACTAAAGGTGTCCACTTTCTAATTCTCAGGACCTGTAAATGTTGCCTTTTTTGGCAAAAGGGACTTTGCAGATATGATTAGGTTAAGGATCTGGTGATGGGGAGAATATTGTGGAGTATCTGGGTGGGTCCAATATAATAAAAAAGGTCTTCATAAGGAAGAGGGGGAGGTAGGAGAGTTAGAGAAGGAGATATGATGATGGAAGTAGAGGTTGGAGTGGTATAAAGAAGAGGCCATGAACCAAGAAATGCAGACCTCTAGAAATTGGAAAATACAAGGAAATTCTCCCCTAGAGCCTCCAGAAGATACTTAGAGCTTCCAACACCTTAACTGTAGCCCTGTGAGACTTTTTCCCCCCCGGAATTCTGACTTAGTACTGTAAAAAAAGAAATTTGTGTTGTTTTAAGCCATAAGTTTGTAGCAATATGTTATATCAGCAATAGGAAACTATTACACAGCCCTAGAAGATGAATCACAATTACTCTAAACTAATTGCGGACATTCCGTTGATCTTTGCCAAATGTCCCTTGTGATTTGCTATAAAGAAAAGGTTACTTGCAATCTCTAGAAAAAAAATTTTTTTCTGATCCATTTATCCTTTCCCTCTTGCCTGGGATGTTGGCATGAGATGTGATGCCTTGACCTGTGGCAGCATCTTGTGACTGTGAGTTGACAAGATCTTAAAAGTCCAAAGGCCTAATAGCACATTGAGGATGACAGAATTAAAAGTTCTTAAAGACATTATTAACCCATTGCACCAAATCAGAAACTATCTATCTCCAGATTTTTATACTTGGATAATTAACTCTCATTATTGCTTATGTCAGTATTATATATGGAATCCAACCTAACTGATACATTTGGTATTTGCAAGGTGATCGATGTAGTTAATGAAAAATTGACTCAATAGGTTCAATAAAATCTCTTCGGATTTATCCTGTTCTTCATTCTGAGAAGATGACTGATTTAATGTATTGAAGGGCACCATATCAACCAGAAGAATATTTGCTCCTCTAGCAATTCTAATCAAAACACACTTTTTTTTTTTTCAGAAGTTTGGGAGAAAAATATGAACTATACCAATTTGTTGGCTTTGTTCACAAGGTAACAAAATTAAGAACTAAATAGACGAATTGATTTTGATGGCAAAATAAAAACCTGGCTGACATTCCACTGATTAGAGAACCAGGCAACTAATGAGTACATGAAGTAATAATGGAATATTATAATATGTGAAACACTTAATGTAGTTCCAACAAATTAGACAGCAAGGCATTAATTACCAACTTTGATAAATGGTCTGGCCTTACCCTCCATGCTTTTCTCTATAACTATTGTAGCAGTAGAAAAATGAATCATATTTAAATAATTTCAAATCAGAGAAAAACAAGATTGCGCATCAAAAATATTTAAATTATATCCTTAGATATGCAAAATTATTCATGAGGAAATTTAAAAATAATTTTTAATTAATAATATCCAAGTCCTTTGCTTTTCTTTGAGAGAATAGCTGTTTATAGCTATAATTATAAATATGAATTAGTTTTTCTTCCCCTCTAGATAAATAGCTTGATGTATTTATCTAACAGACCCTGCAAAGTTAGGATTCTGAAATTTTTCTTTTCCCTTTATCAATTTATTAAGTCTTCATCTCATTAGCATTTTTGGAAAATAAAATGCTATAATATTATGTACTACAACATCTTCCTATTTATTTCCTTTCTAAAGTCATGTTAAAAAGGGCAATTCATGTGAATTTTTCCTGAGTTACTTCAACTAGATACTCTTTTTCACTTTCAAAATTAACCAAGGAATAACTCACTCTTTCTAATTCCTTAGGAGTGACCTCAGATTACTTGAGGTCGCTTCTAGACCCTATGGGCTTTAGGTCACATTAATTACTTTGATTTTATTTATTTATTTATTTTGCATTGTTGTCTACCCATATTCTGGGAACTTCTTGAGAGAAACACCTGTATCTTTCATCCATGCAGATTCCAAGCTTAGCTCAGTGGCCCAATGTTGTTATAAAAAAATGCAGGAAAAATGAACATAGAACCTTACTATATATCTGCCTATAGAATCATATACTGACCCTACCTGTTCTCAGTCCTTGAGTGTATGTTTGAAACTTGCGCAAATTTTGAAGTATTTTTTTTCCTCTCCTGCGTTATAATAATCAGAAAGCTATTACATGGAGAAGTGAAATTTGAGATTTATAACCATTATTGCCTAATGAGTCTTTTGTTCTAATAATCTTACCATACATTATTAGTAAGAATGCTTGGCTGAAAAGTAAAATAAAAGTTCATTTATTAAAAAGAAATAAGAAAATGTATTATCTCACAAAGCAAGAAATCCAAAGACAGTAGTTTTCAGGATTGATTAGTTCAGTTGGTTTATTGATGTCATCCTGAACTTAGGTCTTTCCAGAATTTTGAGATGTCAGCCAGAACTCAGGTCTTTTCAGAATTCTGCTTTGCTACCGTCAGCATGTGGATTTGCATCCCTTATGGCAAAAGCTGCAGTAGTTCATGCCCAGAGCAACAGTGTCTACAGGCAGAAAAGAGGTGCCATCTCTTCCTGGTATTTCTCTCTTTTCAAAAATATCCGAAGTTATATATGTTCACAGTTTAAAGAGCCTGTTAACCTTCTCCAAAGGCCAGCACACTTTGGTCTCTATTAGCTGATTATTATTTTAATCTTTACCTCAATGTCTTCAAATAACAAGCTTGTATCACATGCTCGTATTCTTGAGTTTTCAGGTTTTAGACATTTTCTATTGATTTCTTAAAGTGGAAAATGAAGCTTTAACTTTATTTTTTTCCCGATTCATTTCTCCACTGTGTGTTTCTTGTAAGGTTTCATTTGAGATCTTCCTTTGCCATTATCTTAGGCAATCTTTTTGCATCTCTTTTACTATCTATTCGTTACTGTGTCTCTTGAAATGCTCTTTCTTGTTTAACTTCTCAATAATGGAATATTTCTTCCAGTAGTTTCCTGAGAAAGGGTGCCAGGAAGATACATTTTTGAAATTTTGAATGTCTTTATTCTACTTTATATTTACCCTTAAGTGTCAGTTTGATTAGGTATTCAATTTTAGGTTGGAAATAATTTTCCTTGAGAATTTTGAAGGCATTGACTTCTGGCTTCCTGCTTCTTGCTGTTGTTCACATGAAGCTTGTTTCCTGATCCTTTGTAAATGGTCTGCTTCCTCCCTCCCTGACCTCCTACCTGTAGCCTTGATTTTGTTCTTAGTATCCTGAAATTTCATGATGATTTTCTTTGATGTGGTTTTATTTTCACCTTTTGGGCTGGGTGGATGGTGGGTCATTTTATTCTGGAAACTCATATGTTTTTCAATTTGGGCAATTTTTCTTATATTATTTCTTTTATGATTTACTCTTTCTCTCTTCTTTTTTTCATGGATTCTTATTATTTGGATGTTAAACCTCTGTCATAGCCAGCCTCAAAAATGGCTCCCAATGATTCTTGAGTCTTGGTATTCATGCCCTAGTCCAGTCCCTTCCCACATGAAAGAGCTGACCTGTGAAACCAATAGGATATTGTGAAAATGATGAAGTACGACTTATAAAATTAGGTCATAAAAGACATTATAACTTCTCCCTTGCTCCCTTTGGAGTCATTTACTGGAAGGATACTCAAGTATGGACTCCATTTGTGGAAGGATACCATAGTAAGGAGCTGAAGCCCCCTGCCAGCCACTAGCATTTACTTGCCAGGAATGTGAGTGGGCCACATTGGAAGCAGATTCTTCAGCCCCAGTGAAACCTTTGGATGATTCAATCTCAGATGGCGTCTTGACTGAGCTGCTTGATGAGACCTTGAACTAGAGCTGCTCAGCTAAGCTGCCCTTGGACGCCTGACTTATAGAAGCTATATGAAATAATAAATATTTATAGTTTTAAGTTGGTATAGTTTGTTTTTGGCATAGTTCGTTGATAACTAACATGACCTTGTTTGATTTTTAAATTTTCTTATGCTGGTTATTAGCTGGAGACCTCAACTACAGTCCATATGGTCTCTGTGTGTGGGTTAGTTTGGTCTTCCTCACAGTCATTAGCTAGTCCTCATAAGTCATGCTGGGTCACCTTTTATTGCATCTTATTCATTGCTGCAGTAACAAAGTTCTACCCAAATCCATGAAGAGTGGCAAGATTCTAGGAGAGCACATGGGACTGGAAATATTGCTGTAGACATTTTTTTCTGTAACCATTTTTTAAAAATATAATATGCCAGAGTCTATGTATAAACATTGATTAGGACTCAAAATTTAACTCCATGCCATTGAAGCCAACGCTTACATTTTGGAAGATCTCAACTTTTGTCATTAAAAATTAAATACTACCTTCATAATAATGATTAAAGAGCAAATTTTCTTCCCTATTCTCTACGTTCCTCTTTTCCTTTGCCCTCAACTATTGTTACTTTCTTTAATAAAATATTGGTTAATTTAAACTATGGTCACTTTGGCTTATTCTCTATTTTGTTGTTGTTGTTTGTTTTTAATTTGGGGATGTTGATAAATATACCAGCAATGGTCTTTGAATACAATGATATCTTTAATACTGAATTGTCTTTAATCTTTTATAATGTTATTTTTCTCTGACCTATGGGGAAGATGAAATACTTATAATTTGACTGCTCTTTTCTCAGTTGTTTTGAGTTTTGTTGTTGAGCTCTCTAACCCCATTTTCATGCTTGTACAACAGGATCTCTTTCCAGGCAACTGAGCCTTTGCTTTAAAGTCTATTTTGTTTAATATGAGTATTGCCATTCCAGCTTTTTTTAAATTTCCATTTACATGAAATATCTTTTCCACCCCTTTACTTTCAGTCTGTGTGTGCCTTTTAATATGATGTGGGTCTATTGTAGGTAACATGTGTATGGGTTTTGTTTTCTTATCTATTCAGCCACCTTATGTCTTTGGATTGCAGCTTTTATTCCATTTACATTTAAAATAATTATTGATAGGCATGTAATTATCGACATTTTATTTTTCATAGTTTTAATCTTTTTCCCTCCTTCTTCTTAAATAAGTTTAACATTTCTGAGACTTGTTTGGTGGTGAGGAACTCCTTTACCCTTTCCTTGTCTGGGGAAGCTCTTTATTTGTCTTTTGATTCTAGATGATAGCCTTGTTGTGTAGAGTAATCTTGGTTGTAGGTCCTTGCTTTTCATCACTTTGAATATATTGTGCCAATCCCTTTTGGCCTGCAAAGTTTCTGTTGAGAAATCAGATGACAGTCTCATGGGCTCTCCCTTATAGGTAATTAACTGCTTTTTTCTTGCGGTTAATTTAAGATTCTCTTTTAAGATTCTCTTTTTGTCTTTAAACGTTGGTGTTTTAATGGTGACGTGTCTTGGCATGGGCCTCTTTGGATTCATCTTGTTTGGAACTTTCTACACTTCCTGGACTCGTATATCTATTTCCTTCACCAAATTAGGGAAATTTTCTGTCATTATTTTTTGAAATAGGTTTTCAATTCCTTGCTCTTTGTCTTATCCTTCTGGTACCCCTAAGATGTGGATGTTGGTGTGCTCGATGTTGTCCCAGAGGTCCTTTAAACTATCCTGATTCTTTTGGATTCTTTTTTCGTTTTGCTGTTCTGTTTAAATGTATTCTGCTACCTGATATTCTAAATCACTGATTTGATCCTCTGTTTCTTCTAATCTACTTTGATTCCCTCTAATGTATTTTTCGTTTCAGTTATTGTATTCTTCATTTCTGACTGATTCTTTTTTATATTTTTTTCTTCATTTTTTTAATGTTACCAATCTCTTTGTTGAAGTTTTTACTGAGATCACTGTGCAGGGGACATACATGCAGGTATGTCCCCTGCATGGATTGTGTGTGACTTCCTGTTGTAGTTGAGCCTGGATTGCTATTGGCTCATCAGTGGGAAGGATTAATTGGTTGATTGGTTGTGAGGACTGTGACTACAGTGAAGGAGCTGGTGTGCAGAGGCTGACCCTACAGAGAAAGATTTGCTTTAGTGGGGCTTTAGTGCCTGCTAAGTCTGCCTTTTGGGTGTATTGTTTGTGGAGGTGATTGGATGGTGCTCTGGTGTAATCTGAAGCCGGCTACTAGGTGTGATAGTTCTGAGGCCTCTTGGGAAGGGCTCTGGTGCAGGCCAAGGTCAGCTGCTGCCTGTGCCGTACCAGGCCATCTGGTATAAGCTACAAAGTGATCTACAGATGGTTGATGCTTGGACTGGGCTTGTAGGGATGTGGTAGAGGCTAAATTCTGAAACAAAGTCAACTGGTACTGGGCTTTGGCCTGCTTAGCATGAGGTACAGGGCACTCTGAGACTAGATTCTGCTTGTTTGGAGTTTGTGAACCTTTGAGAAATTTTAGGAAAGTCTGTAGCATGATTGAAGACAGGCTGTATGGAAAAGTCACTGGAAGCATCTTGGATAGACTTGAAAGTTGAATGGGTCAGGGTACCAGGGAATCACCAGGGTGGGGCAAACACAGTTAGCTAAGTTGAGGAAGACCCATGTATGGTGCCTGCCAATGCCTGCAGGCTGGATGTGAAGAGAGCTCAACAAAGGAATAATGGCTTCTGCCAGTACTTCTGTCTGGGAGAAAGCTGCTCCACCAGCCCTTGCCCTGACCAGCCATACATCCCTGTATGTTTCTGGTGCTTTTAGAGCTGCTGCTGGATCTCAAAGAGAGTGAGTTGGTCAGCGAAAAAGTCAGTATGTGGGTCTTTGAAGAAGAACACTTGTCTCTCAAGCAGCCCTCCATCTCACTCAGCCACAATCCTGTAAGCCACAATTTCTGCTAGTTTTCACAGACAGTAATTATGGGTACTTCTCTTTCTGGCACTGGAACACTTGGTTGGGGAGGCTGATATGGGACTAGGACCCCGGCTCCTCTGGAGGGAACTCCACAGCCAGAATATCTTGGCTGATTTTTAACTGCCACATGTGGGTATGGGACCAGCCTGTTCTGTGTCTCTGTCTCTTCTACTAGTCTCCATGTAGCTTCTTCTGTATATCCTTAGTTATAAGACTTCTATTCAGCTAGAATTCAGGTGGTTCTCAATGATAGTCGTTCAGTAGTTTAGTTGTAATTTTGATGTTGTCATGGGAGGAGATGAGCACAGTGTTTGCCTACTCCCTTATCTTGATTGGAAACTATTTTTTCCTCTTTCGAATTGAGAAAATGGGGACTTTTATTTTTATGGGTTAAAAATGAAAGAACTAAAGGTCACCTTTAGCTTTTGTTTGATGGAAAAAAGAAACAGAACAGGAGGAAGAATCAGTGTGGGATACAGGTGGGGAGAGGAACAGCAAGATGTTGTGATGGGACATCCAGTAGGTAGTTGGAAATATAGAGAACTTGGGAAATGGTTTTTCTTTAGGAATCATCAGCATATAGAAGGGCAGTGAAACTATGAATGAAATAAAATGGCTCAGGAAACGCTTATGAAGTAAAAGTGGAAACTGGGCCATCATAAAACAGAGCACTACTTGTGAATAGAAGAAGAATGAGGAGACTGTAATTGGAGAAAGCAAAGGAGGAAAGGGCTGCAGTAAGACTGAGTTGTCAACAGCAGGGAGTTTATATATAAAATAATATAAAGAGGC
This sequence comes from Pteropus medius, assembly GCF_902729225.1. Taxonomy (NCBI): domain Eukaryota; kingdom Metazoa; phylum Chordata; class Mammalia; order Chiroptera; family Pteropodidae; genus Pteropus; species Pteropus medius. The sequence goes on along the minus strand of NW_024354500.1, from coordinate 10,021,582 downwards.
CACAGTTGTTTTCAGCAAGAGCCATTTCGATATAATTATAGGTCTGAAAATCATATTCAAGTGGTACCTAAACATTTTGGTTGTCAACTTCTGATATAATGCTTCAAATTTTATTCATGTGTCTTGGGTACTCATGAATCTTATCAATATTTTATGTTAGAAGTATTCAACTTAATAACTACTTTTTAAGCACTTGCTATTTGACTACTTGGTGAATTTTTAGCTTTGAACAGTTACTGAACTTCCTAATAGATCACATCAGGTCCTTATAGAACATACATTTCAGCAATGGAAAGTTTAATTTTATAGCATAATTAACTTGATAAGCAAAGATGAACTTTTATTATTTATTTATCTATTTATTTATTTATTTTTAATTAAATTATTTTAATTAGTTTCAAGTATATAGTACATTGGTTAGACATCTATATAGTTTGTAAAACGATCCTCCCAATTGCTCCCTCCCTCCTCTGACCCTCCATCTGGCCAATGTGTTAATACTAACTGCATTCCCTATGCTGTGCTCCCCATCCCCGTGACCATCTATCAGCTACTAATTTGTACTTCTTTAACCCTTCACCTTATTCTCCCAGGCCCTCAAACTCTCCTCCCCTCTGTCCATCACCAAATTGTCCACTATATTTGTGAGTCTGTTTTTGATTAGTTTGTTTTTTTTATCCCTTAGATTCTACATATAAGTGAAATCATATAGTGTTTATCTTTCTCTGTCTGACTTAAATACCTTCTAGGTCCATCAAAGCAATATCTTTTCCCATCCTCTTCCTTTTAGTCTGTGTGTGTCTTTTAATCTGAAGTGAGTCTCTTATAGGCAACATGTAGGGGTCTTGTTTTCCTTTCCATTCATCTGCTCTATCTTTTAGTTGGAGTACTTCATTCTTTTCCACTTATTGATAAGAATGTAGTTGTTACCATTCTTGATTCCTGTTTTTGATACATATTTTTTCTTCTCAAAGAAGTCCTTCCAACATTTCCTGTAATACTGGCTTGGTGGTGATAAATTCCTTTATCTTATTTTTGTCTGGGGAGCTCTTTATCTGTCCTTTAACTCTAAATAATAGTTTTGCTGGATAAATTGTTTTTGGTTATAGATCCTGGGTCTTCATCCTGTTGAATATTTTTTGCCAAGCCCTTCTGTCCTGCATAGTTTCTTTTGAGAAATCAGCTGCCAGTCTTTTGGGTTTTCCTTTATAAGTAAGTATCTGTTTTCCTCTTGCTGCTTTTAATATTCTTTCTTTGTACTTAACCTTTGACATTTTAATTATGATGTGTCTTAATGTGGGCCTATTTGGATCCCTGATTTTTGGAATTCTCTGAGCTTCCTGGGGTTTTATGTCCCTTTCCTTCATCAGGTTAGGGAAGTTTTTCATCATTATTTCTTCAAACAGCTGTTCAACATCTTGATTTTTTTCAGTACGCCAATCAGACAGTTATTTGGACCCTTAATAGTGTCCCATATGCTCCTTAAATTATTTTTAGAGTCATAGCATCTCATCTTTTGCCATTCTGATTGTGTGTCCATGGCTTTCTCATTCTCTAGATAGGGCATTTGATCCTCTTCTTTATTTACTTTGTTAATTCCTATATTTATTCCATTTAATGTACTTCTCATCTCAGATAATGTATTCTTCATTTCAGACTGGTTCCCTTTTATAATTTCCATTTCCATTTTTATGTTTTTTATTTCTTTGTTGAAGTTCTTATCTGCATTTCTCGAAAGTTCATTGAGCATCTTTATAACCAGTGTTTTGAACTCTGCATCTGTTAGATTACTTGACTCCATTATATCTGGCTCTCTGTTCTGTTCTCTCATATGGTTTCTGCTTCTTTGTCTTCCTATTTTGGCTGCCTTTCCATGTCTGTTTCTATGTACTAATCAAGCTCCTAAGTCTCCTAGTCTTATTATTGTGGATTTGTGAAGTAGGTGTCTGTCCAGTGGCACAGTCTTGAGAGGGGTTCAGTTGCAGGCCAAATTTAGCCCGAGCCTCTGCCCCTCCAGGACCACCTGTTAAGATTCAGCAAGCAATCCACAGATGCTGTACTTATAGTTGCCTCCAATGGCCATACCAGAAACAGAGGCCAGCTGCCTCTAGTGTGAGTGTAGGCACTGCTCAGCAAGGAGCACCTGACTCGCTGAGGATATACCTGGATGTGGCTTGTGTGGGGCTGTGAGTTGTGGGAGGTGGGGTCTCAGAGAATCCTCTGGGTGGAGTGACCTCTGTTATCCAGTTTGATGATGTCAAGGCTATGGCTGTGCTGTGTCTGGCCCACTGGAAAGGGGGAGAGCTCAACAGGTAACAATTGATACCTCTGGCACTTCTGTATAGAATGAGTCTCCCCTGGGCCCTCACTCTGACAGTGTCTCCCTGTAAGTCCCTGGTACCCTCTGTGCGTGGTCAAATCGGCACTGGTGCTCTGAGTGAGCAGGTCCATTGCTGTGAAAATCCGCTGTTGCTGCCGTTGCTGCTGCCATAGCCTCTGTCTCACTCAGCTGCTGGAGACTGGGCAGCCTCGCGTCCTCGCCCTGTTCTACCTTCCGCCATTGCAGGGTGCTTTATTGGATTTATCCCTAGGTGTATGGCTTGTTCCTCTAGGTCCCAGGAGATGTTTCCATGCTGCTGCTCCTTGTTTCTGTCACAACTTTGATTTGGTAGCCAGATGGATGAACAGAGCCTCTATCATCTACGCCATTTTTTTTCCCCTCTCCAAGCAAAGATGAACTTTTAGATCTTAGTTAAAAGGTGATCTGTGTAGTACAGTGGTATTTGACTAATGTGAGTTTTAAAAATAAATTAAGTCATATCATAAATTATTCCTAAAATATATACGTTAACATACAAATCACATATAAACTAGCTATTAAAAATAATAACACAACTAATATTATTTCTTAAGGGCAAAATTTTATCATGTTTGGTATCATCCTATCAATATTGCTCTACCGAACACTTTAATTATACTTCCTTATTTATACTCATTTCAGTGTGAAATGCCTGTTTTAATTCCTGACTTTATTATGCTTTTTACATAGCTAACATGTCTTTAATTTTATATTCTGCGGCCTTTCAGAACAGCTGAATCCTCAAAGTTGCTCAATAAATATTTGGCAATTAATAATCTGTCCTATAAAGGGCAGTTAGACAATGAATGCCAGCCCAACTTACTGTTTTTGTCCAATATTTTTTTTCTGGTTAAATGTGACTTTACATTGGAGGTATTTTCTGCTATTCACCTCATTTGGAAACTCTAAGGAAATAATTTCTTGATGTTGACTGTGATCTTTGTAGTGGGTGCTCTTTTTTTCTCTCTCAAATTTCTTGCTTTATAGCATAAAGTGAAAGTGTTTCTTATACTTTTATCCTTTTGGAATACTTCTGTTGAGGTATCATCTCTCATTTTCTCTACCTCCTGGGTTGCCCTGACTCTTAAGGAGAGTAATTCATCTGATGGGTGAAATGTAAAAACCTTTCAATAACTAGAACTCACTGTATTAGAATGTGGACTGGGAGAGTCTTTGATGGCTCTTTCTTCCTTGTGTGTGACAGCCGCAACTTCCAGGTAGTTGGGTATGGGTTTGCTTTGTATTCTCAACTCTTCCCAAGAAGTTCTAAACTATAAACTTGAGAAGAGGTATTGGAAGTCCTTATTTTGAGTGTAGGCCCAAATTGTATGACTTACAACCTTACTTGTCAAATTTAAGACACCGTTAATAATAGGATGCCCCATTATTTTATGTGCCACTAAGAAAAAAGATGTTGCCAGTTAAACCACAGTATAATGTTTTATTACTTAGAATTTTAATTTTATGCTTGTTACAAAGGCCTTTTAGACACATTAGTTTTTCTCTTATGACTAATCACTATGTATTAATAAGAAAAACATAAAGAAAATAAGTTAAGGTATTCCTAAAATTTATTTACATTAAAAGTTAGATTCTTTGAGTCATATTTCACCTGGGTTGTCAGCATCCATGATTTTGCCACACATTATTTTCTTCTGTGCCAACGGCACTGATGACCCAACATTTCTTAAAAGAGCGCTCCACTCTTGTCATCAGGATTCCATCCTAAGCCACTGATATCCTTTCTCAAATACTGATTGTGCAGGAGCTGTGGCTGGCAACTAGCAATTCCAAAACACATACCCATTTTGGATTATTAAAGATATGAAGAAAAGGTGACTTAAAATGTGTGAAATGTGGTGTTTCTGTTGTGCCCACAGAGTTTATTACTTCCCAGTACTCAACACTCTTATTAAGAAAACATAGGAAATCACTGTTAAGCCAATAGATTTTCAATCAATTCTAGACATGGGTAGTTCACACTAATTAGTGCTCTATTATTATGTGCAGACAAAGTTGCTAAAATATAATTTTAGCTGTAGACTAAAGTAGCTACAAAGCAGGCTGTGTGATAACTTGGGGTGGCGGGACCAGGGTCATGTAGTTCTCGTGATGAAGTGCATTCCATAAGGCAGTACTTTATCATATTGACTCCTTCAAGAACACTGTGTCTGAGACTGGTGTTTGGCCAATGAATTTAGATAGAATGTGTTTTGTATTGCTAGAAAATGCCTTAAAAATTATCTAACCCAACGTTTTCATTTTAAATATGAAGAAATCAGTTCTGGAGAATTTAAGATTTTTTTTTTGTATAAAATAACATTGTTAGTGAGTGGCAGAAATGGGAGCTTTCTGTGAATGCCCTGCACTCAGTTTTATTTGAGCTGTAAACAGAATAATAGGATTTAATCTTCCTGATGTATGTTTGTTCTGAAAATTCAGAGTAGAGGAGATTCTGCAGAAACACTGGGTTTGCATTTGTTTAATGAATGTTTCTCTGAAAAATCACAAAATAACTGATTTTCCAAGAAGTGGTTTAGTGCAGTCTGAAGAGATGACCTCAGAATAACCAACATTTGAGATGCATACATTGGAATTTTTGATGTAGAGTAAGCTTGGAGGAAGTAAATTGCAACAGTATTTCCTCATCTTTTCTATGATACCCTCATCTGAACTCTTTGCCTTGCTTCTAATTCTCCTCCCCTCAAACAAACTACTAATCAAAAATATCACAATTCATGAGAAACTAAAGAGCTCTGGATACCTGCAAGCCCCATGTCTTGAAAAACAATATCCAGAACTTTTGTGGACTAGGATACTATCTGGTATCAGACCCAGGATTTATCAAGGCAGATATTAGAGAGAATCCTTTTCTCCACTGTAGATTCAATTAGTTCCTAGATCCTCCTGTGTTAGTTTAAGACTCTTTTGGTTGAAGTAATAAACTCAACTACCTAAAGAAAGAAAGGGCACAAAATGTCTCATGGATCACAACTACAATCTGCACTCTAGTTCCAGGAAAGAACTGGAATCCGAAATTGAAGACTTTTAGGGCCTTCTTTCTCTGCTCCTCTCTGCCTCACTGCTTCATTCTTCTCTCTTGTTGCTGATTGATTTCATTTGCTTCTCCAGTCCAAATGAAAAATGAAAATACAGCTGCTAACAGCACCCAAATGTATATTACAGCTCAAGCCTCCTGCTTCCAAAAGAGCATGCTCCTCTTTCTTAAAATGGATTCTGCAACTGCAGATTGAGAGGAAGGCTTTTAACAAGAGAAGAAGATATTGTAAACTAGTAATAGTCAAATCAACTAGGTGAATATTCTGAGGCTATTTACACTCTGCCTCCCCACTTGCAGACAGAGTATTGCACTTGCCAGCAAGGAATGGAGTGATCCACACTCCGGCTGTGGTGTCAGGAGTGTCTAGCACTGGAAAAGGACTGAAGGAGAGCATTAAGGGAGAGGACATCTAATACTATAGGTTTCCACAAATCTTATAAAGATCCATAAATTAACTCCTTGCAATCCTTGACACTGTTATTAACATCTATCTTCTTGAAATGTTCTCTTTCCTTAGTTTTTATGATACTACATTCCATTTTTATCTCCAAAGTTAATAACAACAGGTAACATTTACTTATTTCTTTCTCTGTGTTAGACAATGTGCTAAATATTTACACGAATATTTAAAGTAAATATTTACCATCCAATTTAATCCTTAGAAAACTTTATAAGCTAGAGACTATTATGTTTCCTAATTTGTAGATAAGGAAACTAAGACTTAGGAGGTGAGCAGCTTTCTTGTATTGTAAATATTCATTTTTCTGTGGGCTCTGTCTTGTCTCACTCACATACTTCTCTGAGGATACCACCACTTCCCATGGCTTTAATTATTATCAATATGTTTTTGCCTCCATAATCTGCATCTTTTGTCTAAATTTCTCCTCTTAGCACTGGACCAATATATTTAGCTTCCTACTGGACATTACCATTTGGAAGTCTAAAGCTACCTCAAACTCAACATAACCATTTTTCAATTCATCATCTTATCTTGCTAAGCTGCTCATTCTCCATTTTGAACTCATTGTTTTACGATGAAAACTTGTTGAGTCATTCTTCATTCCTCTCTCACACTCGTTTCAACCAATAAACAATTTTCATAAGTTCTGCCCATTATAAATACTTTTATCTCTATCTATTCATCCTAGTCCATGATGCAATTATTTCTTTCTTGGACTATTCGATAACTTCTTAGCTGACTCTAGTTCTTTTCCATCCAACATGCAGAGCGACCTTTAAAAATATAAATCTGTTAATGCTATTACCTTACTTAAAACTATTTAATGGCTTTTTATTTCTCTTAAAAAAAAAAATCCAAACTCATTAACATACTGTGGCAAAGGTAAATGGCTATCTACTAAAAATTCATGATACCCAGTCCTAGTATAGAGTTGCTAATGAGAAGAGCCTGTTCAGTTAAGGATTACATTTCCTGGCCCCCTTGTAGTGAAGCATGGCTATGAAATGTGAAAGAGAGTTATGTGTTCCACTTCCAGCCCTGCCCTATAGGAAACTTCTCATGTGGTTCTATAATCTCCTCCTGATCTCTGGATGCCTAGGATGATTATGTCTTAGGATGATTAAAACAAAAGATGGAGGAAGGCTGATTCTTTGGAACATGGTAAGGAATGCCCCACCAACCAGAAACACATGCATGGGATTATTCAGTGAACAGAAAATTAACTTCTATTGTTCTAAGCCATAAAATTTGGGGTTTTTATATTAAAGCACTGGAGTTATCCTGATAAATACATATGACTTATAAGTCTCTATATAATCTATCTAGCCTTTGTTCTAGCCTTATATAATCTAGTTCATGGTACCAAACAGTCTCTGGAATTTAACTATATTAAACGTTTACTGAATAAATAAATGAATGAATGAAAGGATCATCCTGGCCTTCCACTTCTGTGACTTGTCACATTCTTAGTTCTCTATGCTAGTGAAGGTAGCTTGGAGCACATTTGTGGAAGGACTTGAATATTTTGTTAATAAGGAATTGCTGTTATTGTTATTGATCTTATGTCATTAAACATCATATCAATATACAGAATGTACAGAATAACTTTAGTGAAATGTTTTCAATTAATTAAATTCACTACTGAAATAAAAGTGAAAAAAAATAAGGGATAATTATGGAAATAAGCTGAAAATGGGAAGCATTGCCTTGAATGACAGAGTTGGAAAGATGGCTATATGTAATAATCTCTAGTCTCTGGCTGAGGAGGTAGGCTTGAAAAATAATAGACTATTGAGGAATAGAACGTTGCTATAGGAACAGTTACCTAAAGATCTAATCAGTGTCTTGTTGAGTGAAAAGATTTTCTCTTTAGTATGAAACATTACAGCAAGTGTTAAAAATAGTTTTTTAAAAGCTCTACAATTGCTCTGTCAACAAATTTTCTGCTAGTTACTGAAAAATTTAAAACAATTTTTGAAAAAATAATGAGAACTATGTAATAGGCATGTTGCTTAATTTTAATAAATGTTTTCGGGTTAAACTCATATGTTTATTATACCAATGTATCCTAGTTTGGGTTTCCCCAAAGCAGAGCCTGAAATAAAGACCTGGGGTAGAGGTAGTTTATTTGGAAGGTGATTCACCAAACAGGCATGAGACAGTAAGCAGAAGAATTGCCCCCTTGAAAGATGGGGGCCAAGACATTTATCCACTAGTTCCATCCACTATTAGTTGAGGGTTGCCCCCTTAGAGTGTTAGCTTCTCAGCTGCCACAGAAAGAGGGCCAACTGACCTCTTGCAGCCTGGGGCAGAATGTGGAAAGATGAGAAGCTCAGGCTTAAAGCAAAAGCTGGCAGTAGAGTTGAGTCTAAACCCATACAAAGGTGATGCAATGTAAGTACCTGTGGTGACTGCTACAGTCTAATTTTAGGACAATAGTTCCCCGACTTACCCCTACACTCAAATGTCTTTTCTAATGGCAAATTACTTTAGTTATTGGCACTATAACCTTTACTCAGTAAGTTATTTAACTTCTCTGCATCAGTTTCTTTGTCTCTAAAATTGGGATAATGATATTACTTCCACAAAGGGTTGTGGTGGGGATTAAATGCATTAATATGCACTTAGCACAGTGTTCAGTTCATTTATCCAGTAAGTGCTGGATAAATGTTAGCTATTATTCCTGTCATTAATAGGAGTAATAATGTACTACAACTACTACTTTTGATAGTGAAGCCAATTCTTGCATTGAATGTCTCTACAATATCAATAATTTTATTGTGGAGTGATTTCCAGTTTATTTCACACATACATTATCTAATTTGTTCCTCACCACAGTTCTTATGAAGCACCTGGTACCTTGAATTCTGAAAATATCTCTCAGACAAAAAATCACGGACCGTTTTCAGAATACTGTTGAATAATGTAATCTCTGTCAAGTCTATCTAGAATGTCTTAAACTTGTCTAAAGCTGATCAAATATATGTTCTGAGCTCTAAAGCCTTCATTGTTAGACTTTATTTAGGCAATCTCGAGTTTTTCAGTTATTAAGATAGCAATACTATTGTTTGTATTCAAAGGATAATTTTATATTATACAAATGATTTTATGCAGTGCCAAGATGAAGGCATAAATCACATGGAAAAAGGAACCAAGGTTCACTTGAAAGAAACTACAACCACCATTTACTAATGAAAACATTTTAAAGGTATGAATCTTAGAATATAGTGCTCTATTAAGGAGAAGAAGCAAATTTAAAAAGTGAACAAGTTCATATTTTTCAATTAATTTGAAACAACCATCTATTTTTACATTTGTTCTTTTTTTTTTCTTCAAGGAACTTCCAAATATATTAGTCTATATGGGCTGCAAATTCTAAATAAGAAAACAAAACTGATAATGTTAATGAAAAAATGCCAAATTTGGCTACTTGCCACTTGAAAGCCAATACTCGAGAATCAGCGGGGTGGGTGGAGAGGAAAGTTTGCTTTATCCAGGAAGCCAGGAGCCTGGGAAGACAGTGGACTAAAGTCCGAAGACTGTCTCTGAAGTTCTGGAGCAAACAGAAGAGTTTTTAATGGGAGAAAGAGGGTTTCCTAAAAACAGAGAGAAGTCGGTGTTCTTTAGTCAAAGATAATGCCTTTTCACATCAGACTCGTGGGTGTCAGCAGCTGGTTGCAGCTACCTTAAAGACATTCCTTCTTCTGTAAAATGAACTCATGAATTCTCCTCAAGACCTTGAAGTTATCTACTTCCTCCTGCTTGACAAAGAAACAGCACATCAGCAACACAAAATTATACTGTGAGAACAAAAGATGTTGAAGAAAAGAGTAGGCCCTTAACACGTGAACAAAGGCCTAATTAAGAATTAAGTTATTTAATTCTAGCTGTCAAAAATACTAGGGGCATTAAAACTACAAGGGGCTCAGCTACAGTAATGGTTACTGTAATAGCTTGGGCTGCTATATGACATAATACTACTGACTGGGTGGCTTAAACAAGATAAATTACTTTTTCACAGTGGAGGCTAGAAGTCCCAAATGAAGGTCTGGCAGAGTTGATTTCTGGTGAGGGCTCTCTTCCTGCAGACAGTGCCTTCTCACTGCGCCCTCTCATGGTGGAGAGAGAGAGACAGAAAACTCTTTGGTGTCTCATAAGAATGAGTCTGTACTCTTAATGATCTCATTTAATCCTAATTACTTCATTAGAGGGCCCATCTCCAAATAAAGCTACGTTGAGCATGTGAATTTTGGGGGGAACACAAACATTCAGTTAGTAAATACTAACTTAGGAAAAAAATTTTAGGAACAAATAGTATCTCTTTTATATAGAACTAACTCTTCTCTATAAGCACAAAAGGAGAGGATAAGGCCAACTTCAGGCATAAACACTGTTAGGCTCTTTCTATGCACCTCATCAGATTTAATTCTAAAGCTATCCTCCCAGACAGAATTATAAGCGATTTAAGAAGTTTTCTAATTAGGAAGAAGGATTAGATGTTAAAATCAGACTGTCCTTGAGATCTTTGGAAATAAATAGTATTGAAACACATGGGTGTGAAATGATTTTAATGCTGCCTTGTCTGGAGTGGAGGGTGATGTGGAAGAATTGATCATTCTGAGTAACTTCCAGTTCTATCTTATCCTTTCCTTGTTATATCTAAGATTTTGGGAACAGAATCTTGCTTTTTTAAAGAGATGACTCTAAGAAGAAGTCATAAAGGCATATGGTTTCCAGAAGAAATTTGTTGGAATGCAGCTAACTAAAAATCTGCATTCTTCTTGGGCTAGCTGAACCTTCAGTTAAGTGTGATTAGCATAGTTAATATTTATTAAATGTCACACACTGCTTAGGGGCTCCATAACAATCTCATAGTGCTTTAGGGCTCCACAAACAGGAGAGAAAAGATTATCAGAATTTTCCTGCATAGACGTCCTGCAGCAGAGACGCCCAGTTGGATACTGCCAGGTTTCTGGAGTTTCCACTTCCAGTTGCCATAGTTTCTGACACATTAAAGATTGCATGAGAAAGTATGTGTTCCGGAAACTATGATCCCTTGTACTGTGCATTTTTCTAAGCTATGTAAAAACCAAGTGATGTAAAGAAGAAAAGAAATTAGAAAATAAATCCTGAGGGTGGACGAGCAAGTTTATTTATTTATCTTCCTATAGATTAGCTCTAATCTCTTGTTGCTTTTCTTTTTCAAAACTATTAACACTCTGTAGCTGCTGATGAAATTCTTAGAGGGTCTTTAAAGACCCTTTAATGGAAAAACAATGGCTTTGTTTGTAGGATGTTTAAGTGGAAAAGCAGCATTTTCTGCTTAGGGAATTGAGAAACGTTAGAAGGTTAGCTGTTTTTTTACATAGTAATCTCAATCACTGGCTATAAATTTTCAACTGAACACCCTAGATGCAATGACAGACATGGTGGTCATTTAGCAATTATGTTATACGCACAAATATCCCACATAGAGCTCAGCTCTATACATAATGATCAAGGCAGAACAAAAGAAAGGCTTTTTTGGGGATTGGTGTCCCAACTGAATTAAAACATGCCATTGTTTGACGGCAGCATTAATACCTGTTTACATTTTATAGAAAGAGAGGACCCTATCTAGATCAATTTTACCAATTAATAACTTAGGTGTTTTTGAATTCTGATGTGTTCTGGGCATTGCTCTAGCAGTTTGTAATAAAATACTCAAAGTTTCTTTGAAATTATAATCTAAGGAGGAGGCAGATATTTAAAAAAATGACAAAATGTAAACAAATAAATAAGATAATTACAGATAGCAATATTTTCTTGAAAGAATGAAACAGTATGTTATGATAGGGTTGCATCATTTATGATGATTTTTGTTAAACAAAAAGCAATGTTATATATAAATTATACCTCAATAAAAAACAAAAACCAAAAAATCCCAATCAAAGTGGCCTAACCAACATCGGAATTTATTGGTTCATGTAGCTGAAAAATAGAAGTATGGAAGGTTTTTGGTTGGTTGATCTAGGAGATTAACAAGTGTCAACACTGACCCAAATCATCTCTCTCTTCTGCCCTGTAGTCCACGGAGGTGACTTCATTTTAGGCCTGGGTGCCCTCAGGTTTGGAGGATATCTGCCAGCAGGAGTCAGGGTCCCTTGAGTCCTTGTTCATATTCAGCAAGACTTCCATCATAGCATTCTAGTAAAAGGTACTGAGATTAGTTTAGGTCTCTTGTTCATCCCTGTATCAATTACTGAGGGTAGGAATAAAATCTTCTGATTAATTTAAACCAGTCAGGGATTATTCTTGGAGCTGGGGGAGAGGAGCTGCAGTAGATTTCAGGAGATTTCTGAAAACAAACAAACCCCAAAGTCTAAGCTTGTGTGTGGCTGTATAAAAGGGTAAATTAAGTTTCTAATATTCCAAGGTCTTTTGTTTCAATACCGGGGCTTTGATTGGAAAGGAGTGGGACCCTAAACTTTGAAATAGAGATATATGGGCAAATTCTGATGAAGCTAGGGATCTTTAGCCTCTAAATTATAAATTTTCTTTGCCACTAGAAGCAGCCCTACTTCTCCTACCTGAGAATATTAGATTGTCTTTGCTTCACCTGATATATTTGTCTTGCAAGGGACTTATTATTATTTTCATCAGGAGCTTGCCCAATACCTCTCATTGCCAATCTCCACAGATAGCTATTCTTTACTGGGCCTCAGTAAAGTCCATATAAAATTAAATTATATAAAATTATAATTAAATAAATTATATTAAAACAGTGGTAACAACTACCTAAAACTCATCATTTTCTAATTATTTTTATTACACTTTACAATTATCTATACCCCTGAGGTGGTTTATGCATGTTGTATCTGTAGGTTGGAAATGCCACATGTTGATGTGCCCAACTCTTTGTTCAGAGATATCACATTTATGGCATGGAATTGGGCACGGTGTAAGTAGTTATACAATGGAAACTGGCAAGCACTAGGTATTATGGCTTTTTTCCCCTTCAGAGAATTGGTTACTAAACAAACATTTACTAGCAAATCTCTTCTTATAGCTGAATGTTTAAGTTATAGGATATCAAAGGGAAAGCGTGACCAGGCTAGAAGAAGAATAAATATCATCCTCCAAAAAGAGATAAAGGATTTGCAGACTCTTGAGAGAATTAATATGTTTTCACTTTGACAAAAGATAGTTGAATTACATTAGGCAGAGACATAATTTTTCTATTGTCAGTATTTGGAAATTAGGTAGAATTAAAAAATGATGTGTTTGGGCAAGGTTGACTAGTGGTGGCCAGTGGTGGCTTTATACTGTGTTAAACTACCTAAGCTGGAACTATTTTTCCATGCACCTTTCCTATATATTTCTAAATAGGGTTGGCCACAAGAGAAATTTGCATGAGATTTGGAAGGCAAAAGTAAAGCAGTAGTCACATTTGTGTTCAGAAAGTCTATGTAGGATCACGTTCTACTGCAGCTCATGCACTTTGTCTCAGATCTGCTGGCTCACGTTGATGACACAAGACAGTAGGCAAGCCTGTAGATATTCCAGCTTCCCCTGAATCTCTTTCAGCTCTTCTTAATCATAGGCCTAGTATGTGTGCAAATCAATGACCACTGTAAGCTTTTTCTGCAAGTCACCCACATCATTGAAATTGAGGCCTGAATGCAGTGAAAGATAGACATAAGTTCTAGTTTATTTTTATGAATTCCAGTTCATCCTTGCAGATTTCAGTTCCTTTCTCTCACTTCACATTCATCTTTCTTGTTATGCCCAGCATCAGATACAGACACAATATCCTTACATAGACTTTTACTAGCTCTCACAATTGCTCAGTGTCAAAGCCCTATAATAAATCTTATTCTGTATCACCCATAGTGAATCTCTTCTCTGATTGAACCTTAACTGATACAGGGAAGCAGTTCTAGTTAGGATTAACAGGCTAAGATAAGGAGTGAGCTTGCATGAGTAGAAGTACCTCAGGTAGCAAGTAGATTTTATTCCACATGCATTGTGAATCTTTTAGATAGTTTTAAGCACTTCCTGTAATAAGAATGAATTTAGGAGCGTCATGGGTACAAGTCATCTGAGTAATTCTATTGCAGTAGTTTAGGTGAGAAATGATGGTAATTGGACTAGATAAGTAGCAGTGTAGCTGGAAAGAAGTGGATGGATTTAATACATTTCGGAGTTAGGGCCAATGTGACCAGATGATGAGTAGATGCAGATGATAAGGGACAGAAAAGACTCAAGAATGACTCCTAGGGACTAGATCCTAATTGTTCTCATCACAAAAAAGAAATAATAATTAGGTTACATGATAGAGGTATTAGCTAATGCTATGGTGGTAATCGTATTGCAATATATAAATGTACCAAACCAACATGTTGTACACTTTAAATTTATACAATGTTATATGTTGATTATATCTCAAAAAAAAGTGACCAAAAAATAAATAAAAAGAATGACTCAGGTTTTTTACTTGAGCAGGTAGGTAGATGAGCCCTAAAAGGCTAGAGGAGAATAGATCAATAGTTTTGTTTCGAAATTTTTAAATTTGAAGATCATGTTTGACATCCAAGTTGTCTATAAGACAAGAATCTGGATCTCTCTCTTGAAAGTTCAATGCTAAGAAGATGAACTTGGAAATTACCAGTGTATAGATGAAGTATATAACCTATAAATAGGATGAGATCGTTCAGGAAGAAAGTGTATCAACATTATTATTCCATTATGGCACAATAATTGAGTAGAGAGTACTATCTTCTCATGTATTTTTGGTGGGCTACTATGTACTCATGGATAACTTGGCAATTATATAATACAATTTATATATTTTTTGTGGTCCTACATGAAGGGGAATCAAATAATATGAGGTAAAAATAATGCCAACTCTAATCAGAATAACCATTATTAACATGAATTAACTTTATAAGAAGGAAAATTGTGGTGCAATTGATGTTATTCACATTCCTTATCAGAAGAGTGTGGGATATGACTTACATGAGTAGAAGTATCTCAGGTGTCAAAATTATAACAGCCAAGACTATTAGGCAGAATTTCTGGTTCCTGTTCTTGGAATAAAGACAATGTGTACTTGTCTGAAAAATTGCCTTAAAGTAGACTTTTTTTTAAATAAGCTTATTCTCTTTATTGTTTATAGAGGCAACTAATTCAATTCATGATGGATGTTACTTTTGGGTGAATGAGAAAATTGCTCTTTCAATTCTGTACTAAGATTATTAAAATGCAGAACCACTTGAAACTGGTCTTGTAGCTTCTTGTATACAATGGTAGGGACTCAAGTATGAAAAGTATAAAAGCAATTACTGGGGGTCAGAATCTGTGTTCTGAAAATGTTGGTTTTGAGAAACTGGCAAAATATATCCAAGTACAGATGCTCCACTGCAAAGGCTGTAGAAACATGAGAATTAAAAAGTTTTTTTAAAAATTGAGATATATTAGTTTTAGGTATACATCATAATTATTCAATATTTGTTGAATAATTGGAAAATGTTATATTTTTATATGTTTTAACATCACACACACACACACACATACTTGTCTGAGTGGTGAGTTTATAGGTGTTTTATTTTCTTTTTATCCTTTTTGGTATATTTTGAATTTTCTGTATCTATATTGAAGGCATTTTTCTTTTACAATCAGGAAACATAATAAAAATCTTACTAATGGTTGAATTTTGGTTTATCAGATACATATTTGAATTTATATTTCTCTATTCATCAAGTTAATGTCGAAACAATAACTTCTTATATACAACAATAAATGAAGCGTGTTTTCTCTTCTATAATCCTTATCTTTTATAGTCCTTCTTCTATATGTTTGTTCAAATAACTTTGGGTTATAAGTTTAGCTTATTATTTTACATTTTTATATTATTATATACCTTAATTTACAAAAATTTTAGAATTGAATTTTGTAAATATGTTTCAAAATACTTTTTTCCTGCTTAATTCTATATATTTTATTAGTTTTCCAGGTAACCAGAATTTTAAAACATGGAATAGAATAGTGGTTACCAGGGGCTAAGGGATGGGGACATTGGGGAGATGTTAGTCAAAGAGTATGAACTTGTAGTTAGAAGAGCAGTAAGTTCTGGAGACCTAATGCACAGCAATTGTGATTATAGTCAACAATACTGTATTATATACTTTAAAGTTGCTAAGAGACTAGATTTTAAATGTTCTCACTACAAAAAAGAAATGATAATTATGTGACATGATGGAGGTGTTAGCTAGGGCTAAGGTGTTAATCATATTTCAGTATATAAATGTATTAAACCAATATAATGTATCCCTTAAACTTATACATGTTATGTGTCAATTATATCCCAGTAAAAAAGGAGATTTTTATTTCTATTTCTTAGAGATATGTTCATAAAATACACAAACAAAATTGTGATGGTGTTGAACATTTCCACAAGTTATTTCATCCTCTTTAAGAAGTGGAGCCTAATTTACCTTCCCTTGTCTGTGATCTGGACTTAGTGATGGGCTTCTAATGAATACAAAAAAGCAGAAGTTGTGCTGTGGGTCTTCAGAGACTAGGTCAAAAGACACTGTGACTTCTTTCTTTCTATTGAATTGCTCACTCTGAGTAAAGTAAGCTGACATGTCATAAGTGGAGGCTCATGTAGGCCAGGAACTGAGGTCTCCTGCTGGTGAGGAACCAAGACAACAAAAAAGTGAGTGAGTGAGTTTTCTTAGAAGTGAATCCTCCAGGCTTGTCACCCTTCGGATGTCTGCATCCTAAACCAACATTTTGACTGCAACCTGGTAAGAGACATGGAGCCTGAAAAACCCAGGTAAGTTGCTTTTGGATTCCTGACCTTTAGAAACTCCTGTGAGGTAATAAATGCTTCTTGTTTTAAGTCACTAAATTTTGGGGGTAATTTGTAATGAAGCAATAGATAACTAATACAAATATATTTCTCTATTATCTAATAATAACATATTATTAGATAATAATTTATTATATTAAAAAGTTTATCATTACGTGCTTATTGTGTACCGGACAGTCTGTTAGGATTTACCTGTACTATCTTATTCAATTCTCATTAGAATCTAATGATATAGATTCAATTATGTATCCTTATTTTACAGAGGAGAAAGACTGAGAGAGCTTAAGTGAGGAAGCCAAGATTATAACATAGAAGTCCACATTAGATTGACCCATCGTTCAGAGTTAGAGCAAATCTCTTATTAGTGTTCTTGGAAAAGTGAGATGCAAAGCATTATATGCTCTGCATTCTGATGCTTATAATGGTATTTTCTTCTTTCTATTCCATATGATATGCTTTGAGCTTCCAAGGCCTCTTCCTTTTTTCCTTTAGTGGTAACCAAAGGAATCCTACTACTTAGTCTTGAAACGCAGGTCCTCTTAATCAAAAATAAGAGGCAGTGCAGTATAAGAAGAAAATGCTTGTTTTTTTCTTTTCTTGTTCTTACAGAGGAAACAGAAATTATTCTTGCTTATATTAATTCCAGATAAGGATTTTTATGAGCTACCTGGGCTTCAGAGATGGTTGGTATCTACTGTTGATAGTAATCTTTAATCTCTGAAAGGTCAGTATTTTAGATTGGTTATTTTACTTAATAATGTGTTACCTTGGTGATAATTTTAATCACTTTTTTTCTAAAAAGTATAAAACTTGTGAACCTTCTGTGAAAAATGAAGGAGATCATTGTTATTTTCCTCGTTTCAAATGTTTCAGGTAAAATAGAGTTACTCTACAGATTTCTTATTTAAATGAAGCACTTGGGAAGCTTGTCTTATTTAAATTTAACAATGGTCATATTTCAGTAGTATATATATTTAATACTTATTTGAGAAAGTCTTTCTGTTGCTGTCACAAATGATATTTTGCATATATCCATTTAATGTTGGTAATTTGCTTATTTTTTTCCTGGCACCCCAAGAACACTTAAGCTTATATATATATATATACATATATATGTATACATATATATATATGTATACATATATATATGTATATATGTATATACATATATATGTATACATATATATATATATATACTAAACTAAACTAAACTAAACTAAACTAAACATATATATATATACATATATATGTATATATATATATATAAGCTTAAGTGTTCTTGGGGTGCCATATGTATATACATATATATGTATATATATATATATATATACATATATATGTATATATATATATACATATATATGTATATGTATATATATATACATATATATGTATATATATATATGTATATATATATTTTTTTTAACTGAGATGTTCTCTTCTATTTGATTATCATTTCTGTTCTATTACTTTTTCTTTTATTGGAACATTTGTAATTTTTAATTGTTTTTTTGTCTTTTACCCTTCACATGTATTATCTTCTAACTCATTATTTTCTTCTTTTTGTCTATTTTTTTGACTTCTCATTTTTGTCTTTAGCACTGATTTGCTGGGTGTGGGAGGTTTTTCTTCTGTTTCAGAGAGTAGAGTGGGTGATTTGTGGTTCAGTAATGTACTCTTCAATTTATCTTAACTGAAGATGTATTTAGTGGGAATTCCACCTGGATTTTCTAAGATCTTTTCTTATGGTTTGGTCCCAAAGCTAGCTTTCACACTTTTGTGTCTTATTAGGAAGTTAAGAAGAAGCTTATAAGGCTTCTATCACCATGTAGAATCACTCACCATGTTAACCTGGAAGTCCAAATTCAGTAATTTAAAATGCTCCTGAACATCAAAATAACATATATTTTGTTTGTTCATTTTTTTTTTAGATTCCGTATGTAAGTGAAACTGTATGGTATTTGTCTTCTTCAAACTAAACTAAACTAAACTAAACTAAACTAAACTAAACTAAACTAAACTAAACTAAACTAAATGATATGTAGATCACACCTTTTTCAGACATCTCTTTGGAAATTTAGTAGACTGTAATTTATTTCTTATTCTTTCATTAGTGATTAGGGCATAAATATCTCACCTTCTGCATTTTCTCCATTAATTTCGTTAGCAATGTAGTTCTGTTAATATAAATTTTAAATAGTCTTTTGGCCTCAGTCCTGGGAATTAGGAACACTCACTTTGATCTTTATGATAATTTTACTTCCTAGGATAAAAATACTGTTTTTATAAATTTCTTATTAATGAAAATTTGTAAATAGTTGTAAAAAGAATCTTTAATTAACTTTATAAAAATATTGCACAATACTTGGAAGAAAAATATACTATATCATAGAACATGTTTCTTTTTGTGAATCTTAGATTAAGAAAAATAGATTGATTATTGTGTATGTCTAGAACTGTACTTTATTCAGTGGAGGATATAAAAAGAAACATGATCACTGAGTTTAAAGGAGTTTAAAACCCCCTGGGGAAGAAAAGAAACACAAAGAAAAACAAGACAGTCTATAATCAATGATCATGGTTCAAAAAGAAAATACAAGATAGATTACCTACAAGGTGACTCTGCCCACTAGCAGTTTGTCTGTCTGTCTATCTATCTATCATCTGTCTGTTTGTCCGTCTGTCTATCTATCTATCTATCTATCTATCTATCTATCTATCTATCTATCTATCTATCTATCTATCTATCATCATCATCATCTATCTATCTACCTAAGAAGATAAAGCAAGGTAATGAATTGCTTAACACTTAAAAATAAAATAAAATTTTCTGTTTTTTTTCTTTGTGCAGTTGTCTTAAGCCTGTAAAATATTTTTCCAAGATGTATTGTTTAGAAAATAGCTTGTGGCTCAAAGATTGTTGACTGTCTTTACTTTTAACAAACTCTTTAATGTCTTTCATTCCTAAAATCAAGAAAGATAAAAAGACATTTTTGGAGCTGTATACATATCCCTTTAAACTCGATTTATTTTTTTTTTTAGCAAATAAAAAAGAAATCAATATTTGTGGGTCAAAACTTCTTTAGGTTTTATGTGGGTAGAAAATTATGTATAATTTGGTGTTAGATTGTAGCAAGATGCCATTTTTTCCTTTTGTTCCAGCTGCTTTTAACCTTGGACTGCTACTTAGCAGTGCTCTTCAGAACAGCTGGGCATAACAGCAGAAGCTTTCTGCAGACAAAAATTCACTGGAGTCAAAATACTGACCATACAGTGTCATGGAATAAAGTACTTATTAGTTTCTTTGCCTTGAGTAGTTTCAG
The DNA here is from genome assembly GCF_902729225.1 of Pteropus medius. Taxonomy (NCBI): domain Eukaryota; kingdom Metazoa; phylum Chordata; class Mammalia; order Chiroptera; family Pteropodidae; genus Pteropus; species Pteropus medius. The sequence goes on along the minus strand of NW_024354500.1, from coordinate 10,001,524 downwards.
GTGTCCTTTTCCTTGTCACGGGACTGTTCAAGAATATAGGAATTTAGGGCCACTTTGAAATATCTGCATTATAATTCTCAGGAAAGTTTTTCTTAGTATACCAAATCTCTTAAATTTGGCATACTAAGGAAAAAAGGAAGAGGAAAAATAGAAATGGAGAGAGACGGAAAGAGGGAAAGAAGGAGAGAAGGAGAGAGAGAGGTCAGTGAAGTCCTACAAATTGGAAACAATCTTGTTTTGCAAATTTTGAGGTGTCGCATGGCTTTAAATACGTTGTTTAATAGCTCTGTTTATAACTCCAGAAATGAAAATACTGTTATTGTCCCCAGAAGGATGTTGTATAGGTTAAGTAAAGGAATTGCAAACTTTTTGAGACTATGTGGGTGTTGGTTCATATATCTCACGCTGCCTGATTTTTTTCTATCCAGCAGCAGCTGCTGACAAGCCAGGTAGCATCTATGTATAAAATATTCACTTTGTCTATTTTCTTCACTGACACAAGTCAGAGAGATACATCACAGATCTGCCACATGACGTTCTGGAGCACATGGGCCATATTTAATCCTCTTAAACATAACTCAGATTCTTTTTCTCAGGATCTCACCTTCTGTTTGGGGCAAAAATGGCTTCCTCACTCCTTTCTAGAACCTTTCCCAGGTGGAATGACCAAAACACATGTAGCTCTGCCTTAATTATTATAAGCTTAATTTGTATGTAACTTTCTCATGGCAATATCATTAACCTAAGAGGACCCTGTTGCTAAGGGCATCTATATGGCCCATGCATTTTTATATCAGTTGGACCCTCTGCTCCATCTGATCAAATTCTGTTGCTGATTTGTTTCAATTTTGTGATAGCAAGAATGGAAACATTCTGCATTTTCTGTCTTCTTATTTCATAAGGTCTTGGTGACTTGTAAGCATTCCTTTGAATTCACTGACATCACCTATTCTATTCCTATTAACCAATCCTGATATGTTTTCTTTTTCCAATATATTTGCCTCTAAGCAGTGCTGCCTCTCAACATCACTCATTTATATTTTATTGATTGGCAGCTGAATCCAAAAATATTCTCTCTCAGGGCATAGTGCTGTGTAATTTCTCATTTGGCTTCTGTTCCATTTAATTATTGCTATTTAACAAACTACCCCAAAACTTAGTGGCTTAAAACAGCTGTTTTATTATGTCTCATTATTTTGTTGAATGGGAGTTTGGGAATTTGTTTAATCCAAGTGGCACTTGGTTGTTTTCAGCTGGCAGATGGACTGGTCTGGAAAGTTCAAAATGACTTTGCTCACATTCTTGCTGCTTTGATGGAAATGGCTGGAAGGCCAGCCTTAACGACTCAGGATAGTTAGATTCCTTATGTAGAGTTCAGGGCTCCCAGAGCAAGTATTCTAAATGGCCCAGGCAGAAGCTGAAAGGCTTCCATGACCTAGCCTTAGAATTTCCAGAATGTTAATTCTATCACATTCGATTGGCCAAGCTATTCACTAAAGCCAACCCAGATTCAGGGAGAGGGAAATTGGAATTAGTTCTTCAATAGAAGGAGTAGCAAAGAATTGGTTGTCATCTTTAATCTATCTCACTCTTCCTGCAGATTCAGTCTAAAACCTGATTTCAAGATGAGTGGCATGGCAAACAATTTAGAAGTGATTACCCTGCATCCCTGAATTCACTTTATTAGTGTGTGTGTTTTATTATTTATTATCTCTATCACTTGGTTCATAAAATAAGTACATGTTCCCTGAATTTTGTTATTACTTAAGTAATGATTCCAAGATCAATTGATTGTAGCGGGAGTCTACTTCAGCCATGACAATGATGACAATGAACAACAGCAATAACTGTAATTGCCGTTACTGTTCCCACCTCCGCCACCAACCATTTATAAAAGGCCTGCGTGTGGTGTGCCAGACACTGTACTATGAGCATTACATAAATTGGCTCTAAATCTCAGATAATTACACAAGAAAGGATTTATCATCTTTGTTTTGTAAGTGAACACAGTGAGGATCTGGGAAGATAAGTGAATTGCCATGGAGTATAGGCAGAGAGAGGTGTCTGGAAACAGACAGTCAAATTCCATCTCTGCCATTAACCACCAGTCTGAGCAAGTTCCTTAATTTATTTGTGCTGCAGTTTCTTCTTCTGTAAAAAGGAGAGACTAATAGCACTCATCTCGTAAGACTGTAATGGTTAAATATAAGCATTAAGGACAGTACCTGACATTTGATGTTACTATTATTATTATTACCCAATGTCACACAGCTGGTAAACATGTTTACTGAATTCTGAGTACTGCAACATGGGATGGGAAGTGAATGGTTCCAAAAGACCCAAGAAACCTTATTGACTTGAGGACCGGTTTAGAGTCACAGTAAGTCTGCACCTTGTTGAAATTGCAGAGGTAATTATGTATTTTGTAAGGGAGTACAAAAACAGACAAAATAGTCCTAACCACCAGAAGTTTGGTCCGTATGATGGCGGTGCGAAGCCGAGTCAAGATGTTCACGGGTGACTGGGAGCTAAGGGTGACCAGGCTTCTGGGCACGGTGCAGAGAGTTGCTTTGGCAGCTGCGCACTGCCGTTGTGGCCGCGGGGCCTGTTCTATGCTGTGAGGAGTGGCCGTGAGGCCCGGGTCTTCCTGACCTGGAATTAGCGTAGAGCACAGGTGGACCGATTTCCTGCTGGCAGATTTAAGAAGTTAGCCACAGAAGAGGAAGCCTGGGCCTTTGTCAGAAACTTTGGGAGCCCTGATGGTTCAGAAGGGCAGAAAGATAAACAGGTATAAGAATCACAAGTGAAAGTCAACAAGCAACTCTATGAGCCCCTGGCTGAAGGAAATGAGAACTCAGAGCCATGTGCAAAGCATGTAAAATGGAACACTGAGGCAACACCTTTGGTTGGCAAGAACACGGCCTCTTATATGAGAGACTACGCCGTTGTCTACACTGGTGACTGCTGCTCCAGTAACACACAGAGGAAGGCACAAGCAGGAATCGGTGTTTACTGGGGGCCTGGCCACCCTTTAAACATAGGCATTAGACTTCCTGGGCAACAAACGAACCAAAGAGCAGAAATTCATGTGGCCTGCAAAGCCATCCCACAAGCAAGGGCGCAAAACATCAGTAAGTTGGCTCTATATACGGACAGTATGTTTTACGATCAATGGTATTGCTGATTGAGTTCGAGGTTGGAAGTAAAACAGATGGAGAATAAGCAGTGGGAAAAAGGTGATCAACAAATAGAACTTCTTAGAGCTACAGAAACTTGCTCAGGGCATGGACATTCAGAGGATGTGTGTTCCTGATCATTTGGGATTTGTAGGCAATGAAACAGCTAACAGATTAGCAAAAGGAGCAAAGCAATCCCAAAACATAATGAAGTCATTGTCATTCTGGGGAAAAATGGAGCCAGTGGCCACTTTGTTATCTTACTGGTATGAAAAATGAACCTACAGGAGGTCCATTGCAGTAGATGGGAAGACAAACTTTTAAACAAAATCAGAAAAGCAAAATGGCATTTGTGACACCATATAATAAAAAGTGGTTAAACGTGTAATAAGCTCAATGTCCTTTGAGATTTAATTATTTGAAATTTCAGCATTACACTTTATTGGCTTGATACTGTTCTCATTAGTTTTATTTCATTCTGGACAAAGATGTTAGGACTTTGATTTAATGAGGAAGAAGAAAACATTGGTTCAGCAGTGTGGTCAAGAAGTCTAGAAGCATTCTGAAAGAGCTCAGTTACCTTCCAATTGGCAAGATGGAGTCTCAGGATCTCCAGGCTGGCTAGTGCCTGCGTGTGCATCAAAGGAAGGCACTGCTCTCTTGCCGGAGGCAGCCCTGGCCAGGGCTGGTAGAGAAAGTGGGCAGGGTCTTTCCTGGCTGGGCACCCTTGTACTGGGCAAACCTGCACACATATGTAGCCCTGGTTACTGGATTGTTATGTAGGAACAGTTACAATGTTTAAAGACCAAGATGTGCAAATAAAACTTTAAAATTTTTCTTTGGCTGTTTTTGTTAAAAACTCTATGTAAAAACAAATGTTTGACGTGAAAAAAAGTCTTATACTTGGCTTCGTCATCTCAAAATGGGAAGTACTTTTGACATTAACTTCTTTTACTTCCTTAAGTCATTTGTGTATTTATTCAACAATAATTTTTGAGGACCAACTGTGTGCCAGGCATAGGGCTAGCCCATGAGGCTAAAACAACAAGCAACATCTTAGCCTTAACTAACTGACCTCTTTTTAGAGTGCAGCTTTGCCTTAGGTTACTAACCTTTGACATCTCATGGTTTAGGGCTGACCCATATTTATTTCTTGCATTTCAGAAACTTATCTCTCGCACTTGCAATGTTGACTTGAGTAAAAATGCAAGGCATCCCCTTGGATATAACAGAATATATTTGATTCAGGGAGTTGTTTAATGTGGCAAGGAATGAGATCAGTTCTTAAGATTAGCTGGTTAGGACATAAGACAATTTGAAAATTTGTTTTTGTTGTTTTTTTGCTTCCCATTTTATGCTTGTGGAGGTTGATTTTATGTGTCAACTTGGGTAGGCTATAGTGCCCAGTTGTTTGGCCAAACTCCAGTCTAAGTGCTGCTGTAAAGATATCTTTTAGATGTAATTAACATTTAGTCAGTAGCTTTTGAGTAAAATAGAGATAATATGGGTGGGCCTCATCCAATCAGTTGAAGGCTTTTGGAGCAAAGACTCAAGTTTCCCAAAGAAGAAACAATTGTCCTCAAGACCACAATACAGAAATTCTGTCTGAGTTTCCTCACTGCTGCTCTGCCTTAGATATTTTGGACTCAAGACTACAACATCAACTCTTACCTGAATTTCCAGTCCACTATCCTGCCCTACAGATTTTGAACTTCTCAGTCCCTACAGTTGCAGGAGCCGATTCCTCACAATCTCTGTCTCTCTGTCTCTGTCTCTCTCTCCTATTGGTTCTGTTTCTCTGCAGAATCCAACTAATACGATGTCTTTTTATTTTAGAGCAAATTTATAAAAACAAGTAAAATACTTTGCGGGAATATTAGATGATAATAGCCTCTTCCCTCTGTGAATATAGGTTTGAGCATTGATTGGACTTTGGAATCCATAGCACTAAATTCCAATGAGTCTGGAAATTAAGATCCGATTTTGCAAATGCTCTTAGTGTGCAACTGTCTTATGGGGCTGCTATTGGAGACCTGATTGTTCACCTTCAACCTCAGTAGCTGTGTATAGTCTCCTGTCACAGAACTTTTAACTTTCATAGCAATAGTGCCTAAACCCTTCAAAAGGGCAGACTTAGCCTGTTTGGCTCTGGTAATTCTACAGCATCTCATCTTTTAAAAGAAAGTCAGAGGAAAACATAATCTGGCTTTATGAGTGTATGTCCTCTTTGTGTCACTGCTGTCCTTTCTCATATGACCACTAGCTCTATTCTCAGTCACATTTATTTCCATTGTTTTATTGGATATCTTGGTCTGCTTGGGCTTCTATAACAAAATATCATAGACTGGATGGCTTAAACCACAGACATTTATTTTCTCAGTTCCGGAGGCTGGAAGTCCAAGATCAGGGTGCCAGTGTGGTTGGGTTCTGGTAAAAGCTCTCTTCCTGGATTGCAGATGGCTGCCTTCTCATTGTCCTCATATGGCCTTTCCTTGGTGTGTGCGTGTGGAGAGGGAGGGAGCTCTACTGCCTTCTCTTTTTCTTATAAAAGCAGTAATCCCATCTTGGGGCCCCACCTTCATGAACTCATCTAAACCTAATTACCTCCCAAAGGCCCCATCTCCAAATACCATCATATTGGGGGTTAAGCCTTCAACATATGAATTCTGAAGGGACATAAACATTCATTCTATACCATCAGATATAAAGAAGAGATGAGCTTTAGACAAAAAATTTTCTCTTTTAAAACTAAACATACACATGCTTGGTTGTATAAAGAAAACAAGAGATGCAAAGCTTGGTTGAAATTTATATGTGGTTTCTTTTGGGAAAGTGCTGTTTACTTCCAAAAAAAATTCTAGTCTCAGACAAACTGAACCTTCCCTTGGGCTGAACTCCTGCCAGGCACTATTGTGTGTAGTGAAGACAATGAGTGCAAATAGAAGCATTACGCTTGTCCTGCACTTTTTCCTAGAGGCCATGCAAATGGAGTCTGCATATTCGAAAAATATCAATACATTGGCCAATATTTATGAGTTACTGGTGGATACTGAGAACTGTGCTAGTGGTCATGGTGGTAACAGTGTTCTGAATGGGAATCAAGATAGATTCATAGACCTTGACCAGTTTACAATGTGGTTGGGGAAAACATTCATTGTCCCCACCCTTTCCCATATATATGTTTCAGGTCTGTTTTGCTGGCTTTATACAGAATGCTTAGGTTCCTCCCCATTTAATGTGTAGAATGAAGATATGACAATTAAAAACAAATTGGAGTTTCAAAGAGAAGAGAGTAAGAATAATATCAATGTTTTGGCCTCCTAATATTCCATTGCATATATCATAGGCAGCATATATACTTTTCCATAGGAAATTGGATGAAAGAATTAGAGCAGAGGGTTTATAATTTTGATCCCTTCTTTATCATCAGACTTTGAAACAAACTAATGCTTTTTTACCAGAAAAAAACTGTTCAATTTGTTTAGCTGCAAAGGAATTGTGGTTTAAAAATATCTAGCGCCCTCTGCAAAAGCCTTGGCTGAACTGTGAGAGCAGCCACTTGCCTTTCAGATCCACATATTTCTTCCTCTCCCTCTGCCATACCAGTAGCAGGGAACCTCTGGGACCATATTAATGCCTGTGTGTCGGGAATCTACTAAGTTCAACCCCTATGTAATGGGCTGACAAGTGTACTGCAAGAGTTGAAGTTTCGGTGAGTAAATTTCTCTCACCTACCATTTCATTGTTAGTATTTTTGAGTTTTCTCTCTGTGGTGCAGGCTGGCTGTTGTTTGTCAAGGACTGAGAGGTTGTTAACACACATTAATACCATCTGAAAAGAAACTGCATATCCAGGTTAGACTGGATTTCAGCAGTTGAATTAGAGTTAGGCCTGAATCCTTAATGTTAGCTAAGAAAAACCTGACCTTCAGCCTGTCCCACTCTGAAGTATGTACAATGTTCAGAGAATTTAGGTCAGAAGCAAATGCTGTTCAGTCCATTTGCAAACACACAGTCCACTGTTTCATGTTTATGGTCTCTTTCCATAAGGGGCTCTTCTCTCCTCCCCCTCCTTTTTTTTTTGCTTTTACTATTATACTTCTCTTAGTATGGTTGACTTATTGTATTTTCAATGCACTTTTATTTTTATTTTTATTTAATTAATTAAATAATTAATTAATTAATTTTTAGGTGAAGCAATCCTTGGTCGACCTCACAGATTGCAAGGACCTTGTCAGCTTACAATTCCTTATTTTTTATTTTTTATGCCTACAGCACCCGGTCTTCCTAGGTGGTCTCCCATCCAAGTACTAACTAGGCCTGACCCTGCTTAGCTTCCAAGATCAGATAGAATCGGGCTTGTTCAGGATAGCATGGCTGTAGACTCAATGCATTTTTAATTTTTCGATTAACTTAAGGAGAAGAAATCTGACCCCTACTTGATCCTAATTTTCCCACATGCATCAATAACTAATATCCTCATGGGAATGTTACTTCCCTTTTTCTTTCATTCTCCTAAAGGGAATGGGTAGTCCTTCCTTTGGAGAAGAACGAAAAAACTTTTTTATGACAAGCAATATAGTACATTATCTTATTTAACAACAACAAAAATCTATGAAGGATGCTTTATTATCTAGTTTGCCTTCGAAGAAACTGAGGTTCAGAAAGGGTAAGTAACTTGCACAGGGTCACAGTGAATCCAACAATGGCAGAATTCAGGGTCTGGCTCCAGAAGCCTGTGCCTTTCCTTCTTAAGTCTGATTATTAGTTCGAACTGGACAACTGAAGATTTTTGAGGCTTTAATCCATAGGATACTGATGCTTCTGTGAAGGGCTCTACTGTCAAATATGCTTGCTCTATGAGGGTTCTCTAGAGAAATAGAACCAATAGAATATATATATCTTATATTTATTATAGGAATATAATAGGCTCACTTCTTGTGGAGGCCAAGAATTCCCATAATCTGCCTTTTGCACCCTGGAGAACTGGGAAAACAGTGGTGTAATTCAATCTGAAATCGAAAGGCCTGGGCACTGGGGTGAAGATAGGGGTTGCTGATAGTGTAACCCCCAGTCTGAGTCTGAAGGCCTGAGAACCAGGAGGGGTGATGTCCGAGGGCAGGAGAAAATGGATGTCCCAGCTCAAATGGAGAAAGCAAATTTGCCCTTCTCTGGCCTTTTTGTTTTGTTTGGACCCTTGATGGATTCAATGGTGCCCACCCACTCTGGGAAGGGCAATCTGCTTTACTCAGTTCACCAGTTCAAATGCTAATCTTTTCTGGAAACAAACTCAGAAGTTATTATTTTTTTTAAACCAGCTTTCTGGGCATCCTTTAGGCCAGTTAACACATAAAATTAATCACACTTGAGAAACGCTGTATTAAATCAAGTTGAACAAGTGTTTTCAGCAAGACTTTTTAGAGTTTATGCAATTGGGATGTGAATTTCTAAGAAAGTGATATAGCATATGGATCCTGAATCTGGTTGACTACCAAATTTTTTTTTCTGTAGAATATGTAAGAACATAGTTTGAGGAGTTGTTGGCATAACCTTCTTCCTTTTATCTTCCTGTATCAAAACTAATACTTGTGCTGATGGCTTAGTTTGATTCTATGTAATGACATTTAAAGGGCTATTTATTAAGCAGTGCCTACGGTGTATGAGTCTATGCTCTAATTGCCAGAGAAGAGGATAATGTGAGGTAGTGAAATTATAAAATATGGATAAAGCCCTGGCTTAAAGGAGCTTATGATCTAGTGTGTAATATCATAGGTTTATAATGTGTTATGTTACAATTGGTGAAGAGTTAACATAACAAATCTTCTATAGGTGGCTTCCCATGTAAGGTTGTAGTTTACACCATGATATATTACGTTTCATTTCTCTTCCTTTTGTATTATTTGCCTATAAGTAGAGCTTAAAGAATAATGAGGTAAGGTTGTGACTTCTAAGCTGAAGTCTTTTGGCAGGAAGCCCTTTCCTAATGTGGCACAACAAAAAAATAAATCAAATATTGTATCCAACTTTTGCATGGGAGAAGTGTTTTTATGTTGAAACACTAAAACTCATTTTATTAATTGGTTGTGATATTTCTATTAAAGACAAATGAAATGCTTTTCTGGTGTCAGGTGAAGAAGCTTACAGTCATTTTTTGCAGTAATATGGGGAAGTCACTATTTTGATTAGGCTCAAAAATCTACATAGCTCTTTAAGCAAAAATTTTACCTAAAACAAGTAAAGTATTTTTTTGTATGTGTCTTTGTAGTTAAAATGTTATATATATAAAATTTCTGATTATTATTCAGAAATCTAATTACTATAAAGCTTGAGAACGAGGCAAATATACTTGCTTGGGCCTAAGAAGGCCACTGCCATAAACAAACTTTATTTCTTGATTCAAAGTCCCCTAGATTGGTGGGTTGCTGCAAAAAGCCTAAAATGGCTTTCTACTGGCATGTTTCTAAAAAACAAAATTCCAAACACAAGCTCAATTCATTTTAAAAGAAGAAGCCTCTGATGGGAAAAGAAAAAAAATTGCCTGCTTGACTTTCCTCTAGAATCTCAAGAAATGGGATGGGTTCACTTTAATTTAAGCAAAATTTGTTAGGGCCCAGAAAAATTTTGATTCATGCTATTGGCCTATTCACAGATATTTTATTAGATTGCAGAGAAAGAAGGACCAAAGTAGGTCTTCTCAAATAGGCAGAAATAATTTCCTTTATGGCTCACATTTAGGATCCTATCACTGTAATTTCCCTATCTTCTATTGATGTTATAAAACACAAAGATTTCTTATGTATTACTTTAAATAGCTGATTTCAACCCTCTGTGGATACAGACAGTTAATGAACAGTTATAATCAACTATTCAATAACTCTCAGAGATCCTTAGGCTCAGTTACTTAGTAATATTTATTTAACACCCTTGGCGAGCACAGAATCTTAGATATTGTTGAGGATAAAAAGTAGAAGACAGAGTTCTTGCCTTCACAGATTTTTCAGTTGAGCAGCTATGGAAAACACACACACAAAAACAATGAGACTTTAAAACTTTAAACAACTTAAAGAAACCATGTGCTGGTCTTACTCTTTGTGTGTTAGCATGAATGACTTTCCAAGTAAGGAACTTTAATTATTTTCAAGTTTATGTAAGGCAAATCCCTCCTTCCTCAACTATACTTACAAAGTTTTGAGGATTAAAAACTTTTAGGGGCACTTTTTGATAGAATAATTTTTTGTTCAGTAGAACAACTTTATCTGCAAGTCACCTTTAAAAGTGAACAGGTGGCCATGGCCTACGCAGCATAATCTAACCACCCTGCCATAGAAGGTTGCAAGAGGAACCAGTAACTGATCTAAGACAAGTCCATGTGTGGCTTGGGCAGTGGTCCTTGAGGTGGTCAGGTTTCATGTCCTGTCCAATAAAAACGATAGTCATCAACTGAGATTAAGAGATACTCTCTCTGAAGAGTTCGAATGTTAAGCATAGTGAAAATCAAAATGCTAGTAGTAAAAGTAGAGGCTAAAAAGGATGCAAGTATATATTAAACTTGTTCCACCCAAATCTTCAAAGGCAGGTAAGAGTAATATCTTGGTAATCTCATTCCAGTATGAAATTAGATTATGAAAATTCTGCTCCAAATCTCATCCCATTAAATGAACTAGAGATTTTTAGATTTTATGTCTTTACTTGGTATTTTTTCTTATCCAATCTGAAAAGTACTCATAGGAGATAATATGACTCCACATTAATGTTTAGCTTCCTCTTCTCTACAGATCCATCTAACTATATATTTTTTCTTCCAAGTCCAAAGAAGTTCAGAATTCTAAAGAAAATTTGTGTCCAGGCCAGTACAAGACTTTAAAGTTCTGCTTTTCCAACAAGCGTTTACAAAACAGAAAAGAATTGGATGGATAAAGGAAGGAAATACATGACAAAAAAAAAAAAAACAAACAGTTGCAAGTAGGTCTATTTCAGCTGTTCTTTTAAGATAAGACATTCAGAATAAGCAATTTTAGGGGAAAAGCTGAGGTCAAAAAAGGAAATTAGAGCTAATAATTTAGATAGTTTCTTATATAATGAAAGTCTACCTATGAATGGGGGCACATCCAATCATGTACTTTGAAACCCTATTTGCAGATTTAGCCAGTCAGAGAGGTAACCCTGTCTCTCCAGGCAAATGAGTATAATTGTAGTTGGATAAGAAAAAAGAAAAATGTGTTTTAAAATAAAAATACATAATAAACATATTTAAACCTGTGATGTTAATGATTTTCTAATAGTTTTCTAATATCTGTATTAGTCAATTTTAGAAGTATTGCATCAGTATTTATATTATTTTAAGGAGTTTAAAGCATTTTTAGAGTCTGATATACTACAAACTTGTGAGGACTATAATAAATTACTTTTACAATCAATATCTAAATGTCTGGGGAACCCTTATTTAATAAATTAATATTTTATGATGTGTTAGTTATAGAACAAGCATGAAAATACTTAGACAAAGTTATCATTTAAAAATTAGTAAAGAGGACATTAGACAGAGTCTAAATTGCTGTGATCATTCTGTATAAAAGCATCTATCAGCAATGAAGAACCTAGTTAAGCACAGTGAAGTTAATCTGATCTCTATGTGACAGGATGGCACAATTATCCCTCTATATCTCTTAGCTTCCCCTTTCCTGGGACAGAGCTCCTTTCTTTTCCCCACACAGTAGCCCCACTCTCTCCTTTTTCTTGGAATGTGTTCCTTCTTTGATATAGAAAAGGAAAAGCACATTTCTCTCTCACCCCTTTTTAGAATATTCTGAATTGCTCAAAAGGGAGCTTGTTGATATTTAGAAATTATCATATGGTAATATAGTCGTATGTGTAGCTTGTATATGTATGTTTGCATCTCTGTGAACCACTAGTGTTCTCTGGGATTCCATCAAAGGTGAGGGAAGGAGCAGAGCCTGAAGCTAAGCACTATCAAAGGGGAAAGCTACAGAGAAGAATACACTTCCCCCGGTTCCTGATGGGCTCCCACCCTGGGAACTCTAATTTGAGATACTCTCCAGCCCTGCAAGGCTTGGGTGGACAGGAGAGGAATGGAGGTGACAGGCAGTGTCACAGTTCTTTCCTAGGGGTTCCTGGATGTCAGCAGTGCCAGAAGCAACCCAGAGAGGAATAAGGCAAGCACGATGCTTGCTCAGGTTTCATCATAGGTAGTGAAAAGGAAAATGGTAAAATGAAAAAGAATGAAACCAATTCAAGAAGACCCTTTTATAACTTATAGAAAGACAAAATACGCAGAAAGTAATGAAAGGTGCATTGTCCCCCAATTAATGGCAGAGTCAGGGGTAGGATTGGGGTTTCTTGCCTTTCAAGTGGATTTCCTTTCTTCAGAGTAGTTCAAGGAGGGGCAGGGGAATGACTATTCCATCTACAGATTTTCAATGAATCTCACATTTTTTATCTCACGTCTTTTTTTTTCTGCTTTCTGTAGCGCCTGGATTTTTGTTTTTAGTCTGGGATCTATGTAGCATTTCTCACATAAACATACTCTAGAACAGGGATTGGCAAACTATAGTACCTGGGCCAAATCTGGCCAGCCACCTGTTTTTGTATAGCCTGAGAGCTGAAGATAGTTTTTACATTTTATTTTTCTTTCAATTTTAATGAGATATGATTAACATACAGGACTATATAAGCTTAAGGTATACAAGCATAACGACATGTATATTTTGAAATGATTGCCATAATAAGTTTAGATAACATCCATCATATCATGTAGTTACAAAAAATGTTTTCTTGCAATAAGAACTTTCAGAATCTATTCTTTTAGCAGCTTTCAAACATACCACACAATAGTGTTATTTAGCTATAGTTACCACGCTGTATGTTATATCCCTAGAATTTATTTATCTTATAACTGGAAGTTTATACCTTTTGACCACCTTCATTCAATTCCCCAAAATGTAAATGTTTTTACATTTTAAATTAAATTTTAGTATTTATATTTTGATAAATATCAAATAAATAATTTTTAGCACTTCTGTGTTTATTACAGCATAATTCACAATAGCCAAAATGTGGAAACAACTTAAACACCTATTGATGGATGAATGGATAAGTAAAATGTGGTAATACATTGGAATACTATTCAGCCTTTAAAAAAGGAAATTCTGCAATATGTGACAACATGGCTGAATCTTGAGAACATTATGCTAAGTGACATAAGCCAGTCATAGAAAGATAAATATTGCATGATTCCATTTATAATAGATATCTAAAATAGTCAAATCTGTAAAGTCAAAAAGTGGAATGATGGCTGCCAGGGCCTGGGATGAAGGGGAAATGGGAAGTTACTGAGCCACGGGTATAAAGTTCGGGTTAAGCAAGATGAGTAAGTTCTAGAGCTCAGCTGTACAAGTTTCAGGAGCCTGAATTGATCCTCGACTCTGAGTTCTCTTAGTTTGTAACCTGAAGACGAGTATCAAGGCCTTTGAGAAAGCCGGTTAACTAACCCCATTACAGAGATGGGAGGAAATCTCTTCTTAAGTTCTTTATCCTTTTGAGGGTCTTAATCATTGAAAATCATCATTCATGACTCTCTTTTATCATTGATCCATTGTTAATATTCTGAAAGCTAGTACAATTAAATATATATAGTATTTATGTCCTAAATATTTTCCAGGAATATTAGCAATATATATATTAGCTACCATACATATAATATATATATATAATATATATAATAGCTAATATATATATAATACATATATATATTATATTAATAATATAATATATATTAGCTAATATATATATATATATCATATATATATATAGAGAGAGAGAGAGAGAGAGAGAAAGAGAGAGAGAGAATAATTACTCTCAGTCCAGTGGGCAAGTACTGTTATTCAATCTACTTTACAGATAAGGACACTGTGGTCAGGGAGGTTAAGTAACTTTTCCAAGATTACCATACAGTTAGGAACTGTTAAGGCAGGATTCAAACAAACCCAGGCATTCTGGCTTCAGAGTCTTGCCCACCACACTACTGCCACTGATAATTACTCTCAGTCCAGTGGGCAAGTACTGTTAAATCTACTTTACAGATAAGGACACTGTGGTCAGGGAGGTTAAGTAACTTTTCCAAGATTACCATACAGTAGGAACTGTTAAGGCAGGATTCAAACAAACCCAGGCATTCTGGCTTCAGAGTCTTGCCCACCACACTACTGCCACTGATTCTTGTGAGAAAGAGGAGGCAACTTGTGTGGTTGGTCCACAATCGTAGTCCATAAATTATCAATGTTGTTTAGAATAAACTAACAAACAAAAAATCGGAGTAGTTTTATTAGGAGGAAAAAAGGAGAAAGAAACATACCCATAGTGGAGGAAAGTGGAATTCTGTCCTCAGCAAATGTTAATTTCTTCTGCTTCAACATTTTGCTTGGGGCTAGCCAGCCCTGTACTTTTCTGTTAAGCAATATCTCAAGTTATCAACTGATGAACCATAGTAGAAGGGAAGACAGTGGACTATAGGGCTCATGATCCCAAATGTTCAAAAGCTTTGACAGTATCTCCATCTTTAAATGCTTGAAGTGTTTCCCTAAGTCTTTGAGAGAGATAGTCTATGAAAATAACGTTCTTGGACAAATATACTGGAAATGAGGCATACTGTATTGCTCTCATGGAGATTTATAATTTTGTAAGCAAAATAAATGCTCAGAAGACTTTGCATTAAACACATTTTTTTGATCATAGATTTAAAATTTTTAATTTTTTGCCAGTGTAATATCTGTCACCATTCTGAGGAATTAGTGTTCTGTGGAATATACTTTGGCAAATGTTATTTCCCATTTTTACCTATATAGCAAGGTTGTGAATTGTGCTTACACTCTAATGTGAAGAAAAAAATTTCTTTGTGTTATCTACAATGAATCACATCTTTTTTCCAGAGCTTTTATCTGTGGAGTATCAGGAGAACAGAGTGATTGAATGTGTCATCTAGGATAAACAAAGGCCTATATTATTAGGAGTTTTTTGTTTGTTTGTTTCTTCTTTGGGACAATTATTTATTCAGTCTCTCAGTTGGTCTTCTCTAGCTCCTGCTTGGTTCCAGAAGGAAGCATCCAGGTGTGTCGGGAAAAGGCTTTCTTCGCTCATGCTGCTCCTGGGATGTACGCTTGCACTTACCGCTGCTCTCGGGGGCATTGTCTCTTGACTGAGTGGGTACTGCTGGCCCTGTTATAGGCAGTCTACAGCTGTTGTCACTTTGTTTTCTTTGCAGTGCTCCCAGCTGACCGTGGCCTCACTTTGCTCTTAATTGACTGCTGCCCCAGTGTCTACCAAGTCCCTTCTGTGAGGTCACCAATGCTTTGCCCAACAAGCCCTTTGGCAGGCCTACTGTCCCTCAGCTACACAAATGCAGGAACTGGGAGGGTTGAGAACCTTCAAACCTTGGAACCTTCTTTTTCTTTCTTTTTTCTTTTTCTTTTTTTTTTCTTGCACTTACCCCACAGCTAAGGAGCTGTGGCAGCATCCCAAGTTGTTGTATTTGGGGGAAGGCGACAACTTGAAAGGTACTCTTTTTTCCAGAGTCTTCCATAAGAAAATGAGTGAGTGATTATAGTCCACATCTTTATCATCGATTTGATCTTCACTTATGTAACAAACATCTCCTTGAAGTCTAGGGAGGGGAAATGGGGAGACACAGAGTTTGACAGCTTCCAGGCTCTCTCTCTCTGTTCTGCCCCCCAGGCCAGAAACAGCCAGATAGGTCTTTTATTTATTCTTCATTATATCTTCTCTTCTCTGTCCTGGCTGTTGGTAGGGGCATGGGATAGCCCTCCACATTCGTAAACTTTATACTCTAAGTCCTTCGGTCTATTCTTTCTTAAGATAGCATCCTGGTGAGCATATCCAATTGTATGTAGGGTGTAAAAAACTGACTTTCTCTTTGTCCTTTCTTTACAGTTCTTATGTAACATATTTAGTCTTCCCTTAGGCAGATGGAGGTCAATGTGAAATATGGATTACTCGAGAAGGCAAAAGAACAAAGCACATCTGTAAAATGTAAAGCCATTACCTTCATTACCCACATTCTACCAGCTTTTACACAGATCTTCTCCTAGGTAGTCAACAGTTTTAATGCTTCTTTGACATTGCTGTCTTTTGGATTTTTTCCTCTTGACTGCTCCTTTGTTTTTCAGGCTTGTCATTTTTTGTGCTTCTAAGAAATGTCATTCCTTTTAAAAGTTCTATTTGCGGGTCACTGTTCTTCTCACTGTCTATGGTGGTGATTTTAACAATATTAATTGTTTTAACTGCTGAGCATGCACTCATTTCCCCATATTTATATTCTAGCTAGAGCTTGCATCTGGTTGCTCTGCAGGGTCCCCAGAGTCTACACACCAAATCCACCCACCAGCTAGATGGATTCTTCTCTTGCATATGCCATCTCGTTTAATGGCAGGATGATTCAGCCAGTTCCTTAGTTCAAGTTCTCATCATTTCTCACATTGGCTATTTCAGTAACTTTGTAAAGAATCTTTCTGCTTTTCCTCCCTCATTCCACAGCAGTCTATTTCCACATTGCTCTTGGAGCGTTCCTTTGAAATTCTTTGGTGCCTCCCCCACACCCCATTTTGCCCTACCTGACATCTGGTAATTCCACATACACTCATTTTCCTCCAGTCAGTCTTTTAACAGTTCTTGGAGTGCTTCTTGCTCTTTCATGCTTTGCTACTTTTATGCAAATGACTTCTTCTTTTTGGTAACCTTTCTTTCCCTCATCTAATGAGCTAATTCCTACTATCCTTTATGAATTAGTTCCTGCTACCTCTTCCAGGAAGCCATCCCTTGAGAACCCAGCCTGAATAGAACATCCCTTTTTCTATGCTCCTTCACACATACCTTTAATTCACATACTCTTGTGGAACCATCACACATATTTTAATATCTCTCCTTCTTCCTTTCACTTCATTTGGGAGCAGAAAGTGCGTCTTGTTAATTTCTTTGTCTCTAGCACCTAAATAGGAACAGCTACCCAACAAGCCCTCAGTAAATTGTTTTTTAAATGAATGGAGGAGGTCAAATAGAATTAGGAGAGATAAAAGGTCATTGAGTTTAGCTAGTAAAATGTCTATGCTAACCTTGGAGAGAGGAGGTTCAGTAAATATTTAGCTTTCACAATCTGGGCACTGAGATGGTTGCAGGGAAGGCTGCATGCTTAAACACCAGCCTCAACTTTCTCTGCAATGCTTCATAATGGAAAGAAAAGCTGTTAAGAGTGAATTGTGAAGCAATTAGAGTGACAGAAAGATATGAATGATTTGGGCGAGCATGGCTTTTAGCCACAAAAAATGCAGGCAGATGCATCTGCTTCGATAAAATCCAGAGCAAAACCTTTGTAATCAGTTTGAAAACAGCCAAAGCTTGTTTTCCTTTCTAGGGAAAAGTAACAAACAATTTAGCAGCTGGATACTTCATAATTTGAACGGTACTTAATTTTTCATTTTTTGAGTTACATTAAAATGCATTTATAAAGCCATAGTCCATTCCTTCATGACAGATATCCCTACACATAGTGGGGTACCAGGTGAAGCTTGTGACGACAGCCCTCACTCTGCCTGGGTTCCATGTGGGCCCCCACCCTCCTCCTATTAACATCCCCACTTACTTTTCTAACAGACCTCTAGTGTACCAGCTGCTTTGTGTGGACCACATAAGAGGCTGTCATCAACCAAGTAAATAATTTCAGCCGGAATGTGAAGGCCCTAGTCAGGCTATATTGTGGTGATCAGGAGGCAAAGGATAATAATAAATAACTTTCCATTCCCAGTCACTCAGGACAGGAGACTGGTCAGGACTGCTGGAGACCTTGAAAGTGTTTGGGAATTATATAGAGCAGGTCAAGGATATACTTAACCCAGCAAGGGGTAAGTTGTGCTCACAACTAGACTTGGAAGCCCTAAACTGCAGTAACCAGAGATGGCTTGAATTAATATTGGGCGAGGGCAAGGGGGTTGGAGTTTTCTAGAGAAACAGAACCTAGAGGGCACACACACGTGCACGCACACACACATTCATACATATACATAGAGCGAGAGGTTTATTTTCAGGAACTGGCTCACACAATTGTGGGGCTGGTAAGTATGAAATTTTGGACAGGTTGGCAGGCTGGAGTCTCAGGAAAGAGTTGGTGTTTCAGTCTTGAGTTTAAATTCCAGAATTCCTTCTTTAAGAAACTTATTCTTGCTCTTAAGGCCTTCAGCTGATAAGATGAGGTTCATCCATGTAATTTGCTTTAATCAAAGTCTACTGATTAGAAATATTAATCACATCTAAAACATGCTTTTACAGCAATATCTAGAACTACTGCTTGACCAAACAACTGGGCACCATTGCCTACCAAAACTGACACTTAGATTAACCATCATAAGGACCAAAGGAGGTACAGTGAAAGCTCAACTCAGGAGACAGAACTAGGGCAGGGGCCCAGGAATAGCCATATACAAACCCAAAGTCTGTGATTGGAAGTGAACAGTTGGTCAGGGCTAGGAAACCATAAGATACAAGTTGCTCTAATGGTGAGCTTGGTCTCACCTTGCCTCTTCTGACTTAGCTTTGCCCACTGAATGATGCAGCTCAAAACTCCTGAGTTTTCCATTGCAGGCCTTGCTCAAATGGGCAGAAGCTAAGATTTTGTTTTCCTTGTTTCTTCAGCAAAATGTACCTGTTCCGAAGGTCTCATTTTCATCAGCGTGCCTAACATAGCCAAGTTTTAGAACTCTAATAACACATGACAGTAAGTTCCAACCTTTCATTAATAAAAGTAAAAGTAAAAATCAATTATAAGCTTCTCCGATTGAAGGCAGATGGCAAAACTCATGCCTGGGTCCAGGTTTTCCTGCAGTCCCTCCTTTTTCTTGAAAAGTATCTTCTTCACAACATTTCGAAGTATCCTCGTTATCCTTTCCTCCAGTGACACATTTTCTTTTCGTGCTATACTAGCTATTAACCTGTTTCTTTTTTGTATTGAATTATTATTATTATTATTATTATTAATTTCATTATGGTGACATTGGTTAACAAAATCCAGTAAGTTTCAAGTGTACAATTCAACAGTAAGGCATATTTATATTGCATGTGTGTTCACGGCCCATAGTTAGATTTCTTTCTGTCACCACATATTTGACCTCTTTTGCCTGATCCAACTCCCACCCTACTCTATTGTTTCTTAACTCGTGCCCATCCTTTTGTACTTGGCTTTGTGATGCCAGGCTAAGAATCTGCAAACTACATTTTCAAGACTTCCTTGCAGCTCCAGCAGGAGCAACTGGCAGGAGACTGGAAAACAGGAGAAAGGGACACTCATTCTGTTGTTTCCAAGTCCTGTGAGCATTCTTTGAGCAGGAAAAGCTGAAGGAGCAGCAGATAACCCCAGCTCCAGCATTTTTTGGTATGCCAAGCAGTAGCCGCAAGGCATCCCCTCAGACGTCTAAGCACCAGATGTACAGTGCCTTTTCAGAGTGCTGGAAAATGGCCCCCGAGGAGCTTCAATTCAGAGCTCTGAGTGCCACTGGGTAGAACGCACAGTCCCTCAAAAGTCCAAGGATTAGATGGACAGTGCCCTTTCAGATCTTTGAGCACCAGTTCAAGGAGCTCCCTCAGGAATTTAAGATCAGATGAGCAGTGCCTTCCTTAAGGGTCTGAGAGCCAGCCATTGTAGTCAGGAGTGTAAGCACTGGGTTGCAGTTTCCCTCAGAGGTCCGAGTGCCAGCCCTGCGGGGCTCACCCCTGCTCAGAGGTCTGTGTACTAGCTGGAAACATCCCTTTACTGGTCAGAACTAGTCCGATGGCACCTTTTCTAAACTCTTAGGATCTGGTAACACCTATCTCTACCTTTTTTGTTCTCCAAGCCCTAGGGATGGTGGCTTTCTCCTAAGAGTTATCTCAAAGTCCAACTTTTGTTTTATTAGCTTTCCAAAACCTTTCAAATTAATTGCCTGTATTAAACTTTGTGTATTTGAAATAACTAATCTTGCTTCTTTTTACAGCCTGTACTCTGAATCATGCATATATCTTAACTTTCCCAAAGCCTAGGTAGTGGGAACATTCTAAGATTGCTGTCTTCAGGGTAGGTTGATATTTTGAAAGTCCAGTAGAGAAAGGTTAGGGATTGGTGGTTTTTTTTTTTTAAGTGTTCTTTTGAAGTCGAAGACAGAGACAATAATTTTGAGCTTTAAGAGCTTGAATTTTGATATCTCAAAAGCAGAGCTCTCAGATCCTCAATTTTTTTTGTCATAAACAGTATTCTCTCTCTCTCTCCTAGACTACATAAATATTCTGAAAGGAGGGGCAGAAATTGTTGGAAACATAAACAAGCTACTTAGAGGCATTGATGATTTCTGGAAAGGGGCTCTGTTTCTTGCCCCTCCCCTCTCAGATTAGTAATAGAGACATCGATATATGTGGGAATCTGAGAATAGAAGAGAGATTTATCTTTTTCTTTTTTTCTTGCCTGGAAAGCACTGTGTTGGAGTTCCTGTCCCCACCTTTGTGTGGGGACAGCAGAGTAGAGACAATCAGTGTAGAGAGTATACACAGAGGGTCTCAGCATGAGGAACTGAGAGGGCCCAAGACCACTTTATCAGGTTTTCTGCCATCCAGGCTGAGAGAGTTAGCCAACCTACAATGGTCTACAGTTGTGACGAATGATGCTTTTGATGGAAATAAAAGAAAAAGTGTAACCAGAGTGTGTAAACAGTGTGAATTCAGTTCCCTGGAGAGGGCGTTTGGCACGTACAGAGGATCTAGCCTAGATAGAGAGCCTAGCATGGACAAATGCCTCATCGTCATGCCATGAGACCAGGTGATCCCCTGCCTCAGAAACTTAGGAGATACCAAGTGGGGGAGAAAAATGGTGATGGGAAAGTCCTATATTGACTTTTAAACTAAATTTTAATGAATTTTAACAGAAATGCCTAAATTTAATAGAGTTGACTAAGATTATATTATCTTTCATCAGATGGAATAGTGCTTGGAGGAAACTATGTTGTTACAAAAGAATACAGGCATATTGCTTTTTGCACATCTGAACACATGGACATTTATCCTACGACATTTGTTTAGTGTCCCTACTTTACAAGGAAGTATTGGTGCAAGACGTTTTGGGGCAGAAGGTGTTTTCCTGTGTTGGGAGGAAGAATGGCTTTATGTATAGTAGGAACTGAAATGATGTTTTGTTGAGTGCAATACAAAACAGAAAAAAGGAATCATTACGCACATTGTCTGTTCCTCAATTAAAAAAATAAAAAAAGAGGAAGAAACAAACCTGAGGCATCTAATGTAATCTAGGAGACCAAAATCACAAAACCAAAGCTATTTTTGAGTTACTTTGAAAAGCAATGTGTTCAATAATTTTTCCTATTTTGAAGAAAATGTTTTATTTTTCGTCTACCCAACTAACATAAAATATGCTATATTTTCAAGTTCCCATGTCATCTTAAAAATTAGACAATAAGAAGTTGGATTCTAAAGAAAAAGTTTTAAAAAATAAATCAGTTGCAGTGTTGCGTGATGACAGGACTCAATTAAAAGCAATAAATTTGGTCCAATTTAACAATCTGAGTGAGATTTTACTCTATGTCAGGTGTTGTGCTGGACATTTTGAGGAGATAGCTCCTGCCCAGGAGTTGCCCACAGCTTGACAAATTTTAGCTGATTTGGGAAGAGAGCTGTCACTATTAGTGACTGAGGGAAAAAAACATGTGTTCATTGTAAGCCAGCGGTGGATGAAAAAAATGTCCTATTGAATTGCACTATATGGAAGTCCTTCAACGATTTATCTTTCATTTAAAAGGAGGAATTCAAATATCTATGAATAAAGATAAGAGGATTTTAAATTATAATGGCCCAGAAATGGAAATGATTGGAAGAGACTGAGATTAAAACAGGTATGTTTTAGTATCTAACAAATTTCACTGATTCCTTCTAATCAACATTAGTCTCAACAATGCATATTGTGTGTTCACGAAAAATAATGAGTAACCAATTCACATTTAATTGATAAAATAATTGCATTCAAATATCCATATACAAAAGTGTTACTACAATACGACTTCATTTAGAAGTCGACTTCTAATAAAAATTCAGTTCAATTTAACAATTATTTCTTTGGCATCTGTTGCGTATACATGCAAGGTACTGAGCAAGATGCTTTGAGGGATGTTATATTGAGTAAGACATAGCTCATTTTTCAAAGATGAGAGCTGGGGCTTTTTCTATCTTAACCGCTAAATTTCCAATGTTTAGAATAGTTCTTAACACATAATTGGCATCAGATAAAGCTCTGTATAGTATGAGCTACAGTGTGAGGCTTTATATGTGAAGTACTTTAAACAGAAAGTGCAATTAGGTCATAGAAGTGTGAGGCAGCAAAACAGATATCTTACTTTGCTGCTGTTTTATCTAAGCAAATGCAAAGATAAAGTGAGCATGCACACGTGAACACCGTTATTTCTCTTTAGCCTGCAAGTTAGACGAAGCTTTGAGCCCCTTTCCTGTGAATTGATGACTCCCTGACTAAATGCTAATATCAACATCTGTAAGATCTTTGCAGATATAGTAATTATGTGGGGTTACTTATTTTCCACCATTGACAATTATAAATAGACTAATTGAAACTTTGAGGTTATTTTTCTTTAATAAAGGACTAATAAATATTTGCTATGTCCTTTATTGAGAGCCCAGTTCTTCTGAAATACAAAATATAAAATTGCAAATAAAATTTCTTTTGAATGCTGACCTTTATTTCTGAGTCTTCCTTGCACAGTTAGCATGGATCCTCAATAAGATCATTCAACTCTATTCAACTTTAGGATTCAACTACAGTCTGTTTTCTGAGATGTGTATCTTATGGGCCCCAAGAATCTGGATTTGCCTGTTTCTGCTCTCAGGGTGAATCTTACCATCTGGTAATAAAGATTGTACATTTACGTACTCTGATTATAGATTAAATCTAGTTTTGTTTTTAAAGCAGCCTTTTCATTGCTTTCATTGTGGAGGAAACACTGGAATATGTTTTTGTTCTTTGGTCCTACCATCAAAGGCAGGGCATCCATTCTCTTTGGGTAGGAGATGACAAGCAATCTAGATGACTCCTTGTGTATGACCCTTCTGTTTGTTTTTATTGAGAATTCTCTTTATTTCTTAGCATTTGAGACACCCATCTCTCTGTCACAGGCTTAGTAGACCTTGGTCTGCCTCAACTGTGGGGTTAACAAGGTATTTGTGTCACTTCCTGTGCCATTGAATATTTGCCTTTCTGACTGCTGATAAAATCATCTTTGCTATTTGTCTTGGTCTCAAGAGGAAAAAGGTACATTCACCTCACAAGCATGCAAAGTAATGAAGAAGTTGCTCTGGGATTAAGAAATGTCACAACAGGTGTAACTAAGGTCTTTTGTGTGCCCCTCTCACGTTCTGATGCTGTTATTACTGCTAACCCTTGAGTTTTCTTATTGAAAGAGTGGCAGATGTGTTTAATTTTAGAGCTCATGTGTCAAAGTCTGGTGGCCATTGACCTGCATGTCTGCCCTGGTTAAAATGTCTTTATCATTTTAAAGTTAGAAACTAAAAGAATCTGTTTCCATAAGTTGTGACTGCTGACTGAAAATTGAATAAATGATGAAAAGACTGGTTTTGTTTTTGTATTTGTTTGGTTTTTGCTTGGTTTTTGTTTGTTTGTTTGTTTATTTGTTTGTTTGTTTTTTACAGAGTCCTGTATTCTAAACAATCTGGTCTGGATACCAGAAGTTGTCTATAGGGTGAGTGCCTGGAAGACCTGGTTGGCCTTCTCTCTTCCAGTTTAAACCCTGAAAGCCAAAGATTACTTTGAAGAGTCTTTGAAAAGTATGTGGAAATATCTAAAGGTCTGTGGCCATTTCGAATGTAAAACAGAGTAATGGACATTTATGAATCTGTATCTGCTCTTGATGTTGGCTAAAGTAAAACTGAGCCTGCCTCAGATATACATTTCTATGTGTCTGTGGGAGGTAAAATAAATGTCTTTCCCTTTCTCATAAAGAAGTTAGTCTTTTATAAGTGTCTGTTAGTTACTATAGCCCTTTCGCATCTGTGTCTAGCCATTTTTGGGGAACGTTTTTGGAAATTAATTGGTCATAAGAATTTGTCATTTGTGCACAAATGTCTACTGTGTCTAATGTCTAATGTTTAATAAAAGGCACATTGGAAAGATGCAAGGATCAAAGATACCAGATACTTCTGAAAGCGATGAGCAGAGAATCTGAAAACAGGATGATTGGTTGAAAATGTCTAGAAGAGATAGCTAGGACCTCACATCCCTGTACTACTCACTGCAGCCAGGTGAAGTCCTTCTCACACTTACCATAAGACTGGAGTATTCCATTTAAAGAGACTGGATTCTAGGAATGCTCAGGCATAGGCGAAGGTGGGGGTGATAAGCCTTGAAAAAATCCTTTGACAAAAACAGTAGGGAATGCATATAAGAATTATATTTGATGACTGAAATTGTTTTGCATGGCTTGAAAGAGAAAACTAATTTGTTTGTCCTTTCCTGGTTTGAATAATGAGCCTAAATGTGTTGGAAGTAAATGCAGGTGGAATATAAATGATCTTTCTGGTTGCCTGGATGTTCATTCTCAACAGACAAATCTAAAGGGTTATGAATTTAAAGTGTATTTTTTCTTTGCTCTAAAAAAATGAGACAGTTCAAAAAGATACACAAAAATTCTAGAACACTGCATATTTTCTCTGTTCTCTCTGATTGGAATGACTTTTATTTATATGTTGGGCCCCCTCAGTCAATCCTCTAATGTTATTATTTTTTCTTTCTTATTTTCTTGTTCTAGTCTCTGGGAGATTTTCTCAACTTTATTTTCCAATGCTTATTTTGAATTCTTTATTTCTACCATTGTATTTTTAATTTCTAAGAACTCTTTTTTTTTTGTTCTCTGATGGTACTTTGTTGTTTCAGCCTCCTATTTTTATTTCATGGATGCAATATCTTCTCTTCTGAGAATTAATTATTATATTTTGAAGGTTTCTGGGCTACCTGCTCTGTTCCTTGGAGTTCTTATTTCTTTCTTTAAAAAAAATTTTTCCTATATGTTCATTTTGATTGTTATCTTTCATGACACAGGTGATGCTTTAAGATGGAAGTGCTAAAAAACAGACCAGAAACTGTATATTTGGGTGGAGGAGGTTAACAGGTGAGCTTTTGGTTGGTGACTACCAACTCTCAGTATCTTTCGATCTTTTGCCTAGGGTTGACCAGTTTCTCCAGAGAGGAATCTACCAGTCTTCTGAAGAAAGAGCTCAAACATACTTGCCAGGTCCTGCCAGCTGATTGGGGATTAGGGATTGAGATGCTTTAAGTTACTTTTTTGTTTTCATTAGGGCATCTCACACCCACCTTCATATGTGCCCACATCTAGATGTCCCTGAATTCAGTTTTTCAGGCAATAATCCTTCAGTTTTGTGGCAAGATGTGGGAGGACTTGGCTGCAAGGGATCAGAAGGAAAGGGGTCCTGGGGTCCTAACTGCATCACTTACACGCTTTCAATTTTATTTTTAGACCCATTGATCTGCTGCTTTCAGAGCTATCTGGTGCCTTCATCCCTGAGGTGTTATATCATGATTTGGCAGGCTGTGGTCTGCTTACCAGATCACAATCTCTTCTCCTTCAATCCTTGCCTGTTTTTATAAGTAAAGTTTTATTGAAACACAGCCACTCCCATAGGCATGTATTGTCTATGGCTGCTTTTGCACTAAAAAAAAGAGCTGAATATTTGTTGCAGAGACCTTATACCTGCAAAGCTTAAAATATTTGTTATCTGGGCTCTTACAGAAAGCAATTTGCCAACCCCTGTATTACACTGCAGTGTGGATCAATCTGCTTCTAGATGTCCCCACTTGTTGTCTTGGGTTTCAGTGCTCTCTGACTTGCTAAATTGATTATCATCTGTCCATCTATTTCCAAATTTTTATAACTGTTTCGAAATGCTGTAACTGTTTTATGTTCTTTCATTCTCCTTGTCTTTGTTGGCTTATACCTTTTCCCTCAGAGAAATTTTAGCAGAGTTTCAGCGGGGCATAGAGGTAAACCTATGAATTCTCTCTGCCATATTCAGTCAGAAGTCTGAGGGAGGAATTACCAACCTAATGAGAAAAGAAAACCAAGTTTGCAGGAATTAATTTCCTCAGGAATTAATTTCATGTGACATAACCAAGATGCAAGGCCAGGTCTCTTTGAGCCCCCAGAAGGTAATTCCACAGGGGTAGGTATTTTGTTTTGTTTACTGTCGTACTTTTAGGTCCTAGACTGCCATTTAGGACATACTAATAAATATTTTAGTTGTTATTATGTCCATGTTTGTAACCATTATGTTCCTCCATTGTCTCCAAGAAATGCTGATTTTCTCAAGAACACTTGTTTTGGTCTCTGGTGGATTATTCCCATACAGATCTGGATTCATGTAGGCCTGAGATGGGCACTAACTTTTATGTAATATTGGAGCAGATGCTATAACTCTTTGACTTTTAGTGTTCTCCAATTTTGTTCTTACCCACTCAATATGGCACTGAGGACCATATGAGGTATAGTATCTGAAAGCTCATTGAAAAGTATACAGTGTGAAATGTAAGATTCTATTGCCAGAATGTATAATATTACACATCACCAACTATATAATATAAAATTAATGCCAAGTAATAAATATACTGTTATATGCTCCCCCGATTCAATTATTTTCTTGACTTGATTCCAGAATATCAGACTCTTGGTCTCCTTCTACATCATTGTTTATTTGTTCTTAAGTCTCAATCTCTAAGTGTTGGAAAAACCAGGAATGAATACTCTTCTCTTTTTATATTCCTGTCCTTAGGTGGTCTCATCCAATTCTATGGTTTTAATATTGTCTATTTCTATTAATTACTCACAAAATTTTGACCTTCTTAATCTTTCCTCTAATATCTTGGCCTATATCCAATCTCTTTTACAAAATCTCCTCTTGGACATTAAATAGGCACCTCAAATCTAACACACCACTTTATTCCAGTACCTTTCAGTCCTGGCACTATTGTCTTTTTTTAGGCTGGATAATTCTTTGATATAGAAGGTTTATCCTGTGCATTACAGGATGTTTAGCAACATTCCTGGTTTCTCTCCAACAGTATCCAGGCCCAAAGAGTAGAGGCTAGTTGGGGCATGGTCCTCTCTAATCTCAGAGAACAGGAGCATAAGTGGGCAAAAGGAAACAGTCAGGATCTTTTAAAACCTTTGTTCAGGTCTGGCACATTCTTCCTTCTGCCCATATTCCATTGGTTAAACTAAATCATATGGCCAAACTAAAAGTCACTAGATAAAATAATACACCCCATCAACAGGAAAACCACAGTGAAGGCTCGGAGAGAAGGAAAAATTGTGAACAAGTAATACTATCTACACCTTCACCTGAGTCCTAGCCTTTTCATCTCTGACCTTAATGATGTCAATAGCCTTACAAATGATCTCTTTGATTCTACTCATGTTCCCCATACGGCAATAAAAGCAATTTTTAAGAAAGATAAATCAGATTTTGTCACCTTTTGACTAAAAACTATCCAATGGCTTCTTGTCAAACTAGCATTTAAAAATTGGTCTGCCTTGTTTTTAAATGAAAAAAGCAAAGTGTAAAATCTATATATAATACGCAGCCTTTTGTGTAAGAAATCAAAGAAAATAAGAAATTATACACATATCTGTTTATCTTTATAAAAACAAGCAACAGAAGTATAAACCACAAAACAAGGAAGTTGGTTAATTGTAAAGAATGGTGAGTTGGGGGAACAGGGTGAAAAGGATATGAGAATGAGTGACACATATTTGAATATACCTTTTATATAACTTTGATTTTATGAACACTGTATAATCTCAGTCTGGGTGTATTGGGGAAGGGTAGGGGGTGATCTGCAAGCAAATCTTCAGCTCCTTTTATTAGTTTTGATTTTTATGTTGATATGGGTGAAGAAATTCTGAAACTACCTTTGATGTATATAGTTTTGAGCAATGAAGAGATGAGTTGATATTGTTGAGATCCAGGGTTTCCAATGGAAGAAGACATATAGAAATATAAAATGTGAAGGGCAAGGAAGACGTTTGTGGAGATTGGTTGAAATTGAAGGTATTGATGTGAACCCATGATTCTAAAATATTTCTATATTGGTGTACATGCATATATGTGTGCACAAGTTTATGTATGTATATGTGCACATGTTTATCTATGTATGTGTATGATATATATGTATACATGTGTTTATATATATGTGTATATACTCATGTATATATTTCCTAGCTCTGTCTCCTGAAAAAGTTAGAAGCAAAGATAATCTAGTATCAGATCTCAGTCTCTAATATGTCTTATTAAAAGGAACCAGGGTTCCTTGGAGAAATTACTGATTTCAGACCTATGGCCGGGTAAGTAAAAGATAATCTTAGGATATCTCATTTTGCTAGATTACTATGGTAGCCACTAGCCTCTTGAGGCTATTTAAAACTATATTAATTAAAATTAAATAAAATTAACAAGTCTGTTTATCGATTGCACTAGCACCATTTCAAGTGCTCCATAGCCACCTGTGGCTAGTGGCTATAGTATTGGATAGTGCAGATATGGAACATTTCCATCACTGAAGGAAATTCTACTGGACAGCATTATGCTAGAACATACAAAGGAGTGCTTCAGGAACAATGAGGTCATATCACATGGTCACATAAACCAGTTTGAAGGGAAGACTGGAAAAATTTCAGCATCGAAATTATTAAAAACATTAATGACCTATATACCATTGGAAAAATACAAATACATGAGTCTGTGCTGATGATTAATAGATAAACTAATACATATATCCCTGGGAAGCAGGAAGGACTTTTGATTACAATTGCATGCCAAGAACCAAATGGTAAACATGGAAGGAATCCTGCAGTTTGAAATCACCATTTTGTAGCAATCACAGTAAGGATTGGTTTGGTTAAGAGGCATTTATGAATGCCAAATCTAGAAGGAAATTTTGATGAAGGGCAGGATATTTGCATGATCTCCCTGATTGCTTATTGGTTGTAAGAAGAAAAAATTGTAATATTACAGTGGAGTAATCAGACATCTTGACTAGGCGATCAAAATTAACATTACTAGGGATTACATTGACTTTCTCTACAAATGCTAACCTGGGAGGATACACTATCACTTAGGTTGTGTTCTGGCTGGGACCCATTACTTGAACCTAATCAATCAATAAGGAACCATTTGACAAACCTAAAATGAGTAATGTTTTATTTGGGACATGACAACTAGTGAAATACCTGATTCTAGCCAAGATTCTGTACTGGAGGAGAAAAAAGGTCGTAAAGGACATTGTTCGGTCAAATTGATAAAACTGGATTATGGATGGAAGATTAGATAAATGTATTAATGTTACATTTACAGAAATTGATTACCATATGAATAAATGGATGACAAGAAGTTTCTTTCATGCTCACTATGGCCTTCACTTCACCATTAACATGTCTGGCAGTTTAGCACTCGTTTATGACTCCTTTAGGAATTGACCTTGGTTGGGGCTTCTGCATCTTGGCAGTGACACTGAAGAGTTTATGCCTGAAGCTAGATGTCTCAGGTCCTAGTTCTAGGTCTGTCATTTATCTATCCTTGCCTTTAGGTGTGGCTGTGAACCCACTGGCTTTTTCTTTTTTTGGTGAAAATTTAATAAGATAATGAATATAAAGTGTTTAGTCCCTAGTATGTGGTAAAGAGTCAGTAAATACTTACTACTTTAATTATTATATCTGCCTAGCATGAAGCCTGACACATTATAGGTATTTAATGAATATTGGATTGCCCAATATCAGAATGCTGTTCTCATTTCTTTTTGTTCTTTTATTTTGGAAAATATTCACTAATTTTGGAAGTGGCATCTGGTTGCTGTGTTTATTTATTGAGTGGCATCTGTTGTTTTCTGGTTAGCAGAGAAACAAAAAGTCAAACATTGAAAACATTTTATATACTTATGAGTTAAATTTTTAAAACTTTTTTTTAGGAATGTATTTTATGATATCGTTTGCAAGATTCTAAGGTATGTATTGTTCTGATTACAATAGATTTTTCCACAGTGATTTAAAAGTATCATTTAACTAAATTATGCATTTAAAGATGGAATTATCTTTTGTTTTCTAGTGAATTGCAACAAATAGGTAGCTTAGTTAACACTGTCTTTAATGCTATTTTTTCTTTTCCTTGTTTAGTTTTTTTTCCACTAAAATCCCTATAAGAATTCATTTTAAAGAAAAAAGAAAATCTATTTTATTTACTTCTATTAGTCATATTCATATTGTTTTATAGTTTATATTCGCTGTTTTACATGTCCAGGAATTGAGTTGTAAGGACTTGGTCTAAAGTTGTTTAAAAAGAATATATCATGAAAAATGTACCCATTAGATTATTCTAATCTTTATTCTAAATTAAAAATCAGACTGCATTTATTATAAAAGATTTCACCTCCATCATCCATTTTGACATGTATTTATACAATAGATTTTTAAGGATATAAAGATCAAACTGCAGTTTTAGTAAATGTAGAGAGCTCGATAAGGCATTGTAAATTAGGGTATTCTCTGATAGCTACACTAGCAAAATCAATACTTGTATTTGCTCTATGACTTCAGAGGGTTTTATATAGACCTCTCATGTTTGTTTTGAGGATCCAGCGGAATAATAGTGAAGCTGCCGGTGTACTGTTTCCCCTATAGTTTAGAAACTCAGTTTGGTTAATAATTATTAATTCTTAATTTTAAAAACATCACTTGACAAGTGTTATGGCTGAAATATGTCCCCTCAATATTCATATATCGAAGTCTGAATGTGACTGTATTTGGGGATAAGACTTTCAAAGAGGGATTAAATTAAAATGAGGCCATTTGGGTGGGTTCTAATCGAATATTGCTGATGTCCTTATAAGAAGAGGAAATTTAGACATTTTAGACACCAGGGATGCATGCACACAGAGGAAAGACCATGTGTGGACACAGTAAGAAGGCAGTTATCTGCAAGCCGAGGAGAGGGGCCTTAGAAGAAACCAAATCTGCTAACTTTCAGCCTCCAGAACTGCGAGGATATAAATTTCTGTGTATAAGCCACCCAGTTTGTGGTACTTTGTTATGGGAGCCCTAGCAGACTAATATAGCAAGTTTCTCAATAATTTTCTTTGTTTGACAAAGAGATTTTTTAATTTTAATGGTTGTTGAAAATTTTTCTCACTACCCAAATTTGTTAATCAGGGAAAAATAATCAACAGCACATATATACCTGAAGTAGAGGACAAAGAGAGACTTTTTGAATGTGAGAGCTATCAGTATTCTTTATCTTAACCTACTTTCTGTCATCCCCTTGTCCAATATGATTAGTTTATTCTCATTTAAAGAAGACTTAAGGCTAGAAAGTATAAAAGTTCATTAGATAATAAAGTGAGAATAGTATTTTTTAAAAGATGTCAAACCTTTTTTGAGTTTTCCATTAAGGACTTTAAAAACGAAATGCAGAATAATGAGAGAGACTCTAGTAAGACTTAATATTCCAAAGTTTTACCTGTTTCAGGTAATTAACACAGAAGTTCTCTTTTACCAAGTCCAGGATTCAAGCCACAAAACAGTTTTTTTCTCCTACTCTGTGATGCAAGCATTATTATTATCCACAGTACATATCCAGTTTTACCGAGTTTACTCGGACTAAATTTTAAATACATATTTTAACTAATTTTTTTAGAGATTCAATTCTTAAATATGGCTTCTTATAATATACTTTAAAATCTGAATCTGAAAGAGCAAGTCATCACTTATCACTTATCTCTGCTTACTAGTCTTCTGGTCTTTATATGTAGTTACATATGTTATTTATTTCTATAAGCGGGCAGTGGAATTTGTAGAGAAAACATGGGTCACGTTGGCATTCTCTTAGAAGCGGACTGAAACGTTCAATAACTGTCTCTTCATGAGTTCGGTTTTCCTTGTCCAAGTTTGTATGATTTGACCAGTCTGGTAAATGATCTGAGTCATGTATAGTACTGTATAGTACTTTCAATGAGCAGCCTGAGTTCTTATCTTAGAGGCAAATGAACTAAGTTATCTGAGACATTAACTCGATTAATAACACAGTCCAGTAAATGAAAAGGAAGGAAGGGCTAGAACTGGGACTCTAGTGTGAGGAGAGGCTGCCATGGGTGTGGCGACTCTGATCAGCCAAAGGATCAGGGCATTTGGACAGGGATGAATATAAGAACATCACAAACCTGGGTGGGAAAGGGAATCTGTGAGAACTGAGTAAGGAGGTGTGTGTGGTAGAGACAGATTTTAGAGTTCATGGAAGGACATCTACATCTGAATCCCAGGAGTCTCCAGCAGCACTGCTCAAGAAGATATTCAGGGAGACCCAGACACTGGGATGCAGGCTAGGTGGCCTCAGCAAAAATGACTCCATCTTGGCTGCAGGGTCTGGAGCCTGTAGTTCAGGCTCTGCTTCAGAACACCCTGGGAACTCCAGAGATAGAGGAGTAGAAGGGAGACAAGTGAAGAGATGTGAGTGTCTCAGAATCCACATTGAGGCTGTGTGTTGTCCTTGTTCCAGGCTTTCTGCTCTCGTTGGGCTGACAAATCTGACAGGTGTATGTCAATAGCCAGGGAAGGGTCAGCTGTGCTTTTAGCAGAGGCCAAAGCCTACCCCTAACATATTACAGGATTTGGTTAATTGTATTTAACATTTAATTTAAACATTTAAGTAGTTCAGGTAATTTAAGTAGCTCAGGTAACGCTAATGGAGTACTGGTTTTTTTTTTTTTTTTAAAGAAAAAGAAAGAAGTCCAATGACAAAATAATGGCCGGAAATACCTTCATAATATTTGTAAAAACTGCTTTGCTTTTTAGAAGAAATTTCATCTAAATACAATGTCATAATAAGAGTAAGCTGGGAGGTAATTTCGTCTGAAAATATTGCCTAACTCACGGGGTTTTTATTTTCTCTTTGAGGCCAAGGACATGTGGAAGGTGGAAAAACTGGTTTCAGTGTGCCCAGTGCTACCAAGACTCTCAGTTTCATCCAGCTCCTGCCATATTTGGGCCATGGCAGAGGAATTTACCCATTTCCTATTTGTGGCACTTGCGGCTGCAGCGTTTACCCCAAGATAACTTGCGGATTACAGTCTTAATCTTATCCCCAAATTTGCCATGAAATATCTTGCTTTCATTATTATTTTTACGTCGCTCTAGTATATCAATAGTCTTTGGAAACAAATGACATCATTCTATTTATAGCATTCTGTTTTTAGTAGTGGTATTCCCATTTATAAAATATAGTAATTCTCGATCTCCAAAAATTTCAAATCTGAGAAAACATATTCCTACATGTAATGTTAAATTAAAGCTGGCAGCAAGCTGCACTTTTTCCCCCCCCTTTAAATGGGAAATGGATTAAATGGATCATCAGCTTCCTGAGGGAGCCTAGTGATGCCTCTGAAACAACACCAGGGGGATGCCTGGCCACATTGTTTTTTCTGGAACCATACCATACAGAGCCCTTGTACAAGTAATTTGGCTTGTGGTGGCCACCTGTCCCAGTGGAGTGAATCCATTGTCTGGCAAGTGCCCAAAGATTCTCTCAAGAACTTGAATCCAAAGACTCAGCTTGTGGTGGGTGCTGGATCTTGAGGTCATGTAATGTTGAGGTTGGAATTTGAGCTTTTAAAACCAAACCACCCACAGGCTAAAGTTGAGGTTGGTCAGAGAAACTATAAATAAAGGAGACAAGAGAATATATCAGACAAGGAGAAACAGACAGAGATGATGGGAGCTAGTGTTGAGTAGCAGAGTGTAGAGATTAGTGCAGAGGGAGAGATATTAAGATCAAGAAACAGACCAAGAGGCCCAGAGAGCATTTATTTTGATTTTTGATGGCTGCTTTGTTTCTAGTGCCATGTCCCCTGGAGGATCCCTTTATTTAAACTAGCTCAGATAATGTTTATTCCTTGCTCCTAAACTAACTTTGACTAAAATAAACACAAAAAGTTAGACCAAGAACTGCTTGTAGAAATGAAGTATGTGCAAGGGAAGTAATCAAAGTTCTGAAAATAATCTAAGCTTCATGAAGAGAATTTGACAGGAATAGAAAACAACATATATTAAACTGTGAAGGGTCAATAAGTGTGAAACAATAAATAATACATTACTGTTTCCAGAAGTTACTTTCACAGAAATATTTTCAGGGTCAGCAGTCAGCAATTTTGGAAACTTCTTGCAGCATATCAGAAATTTTAGCCAACTGCTGAAAATTTGACTAATTCCTTTAATTTGTTATATTATACCTCTTTAATTGGAGATATCTGAGGGAGGGAAAATATACTCATAATATTATGGAAGAGAGAAAAGTTTTTAAGTCTATACATTCTCAGAGAGGACCTTGTCACATTACCAAGTAGTGACAAAAGAAGGTAAAAGTCATTTATTACTTTCAGCTTGTACCTAAGAGGTATGATGTGGTTGATTCTTCTGTTGACCTTGATCTAGTTTAGTGATATTTATGGATTAGTTATTTTCATTTGGCATTATAGGGTGCCAGAATTTTGTGAAAATAAGTGCAACTCAGGACTCTATGAGAGAATGTGTTTTGCTATTGGCTACTCAAACAATTAAAAAAGAGAGAGAGACATTAATATGCTGAGTGGGTTGACTAACCATTTCCACTGGAATTTAATGAAAAAAAGGAAAGAAAACAGTAATATCAACAGGGATGAGGATTTGAGAATGATTTCAAAACAAGTTTAAAGATTTGGGGTAGTAAAGTAGATAATGCTAGAGCCACTGATCAGGACCTCTCTCTCTCTAAACTAATGACTCCGATTTTGTGGGGAAAATCCCCTCTAGGGCTATGCTAATACTCTCAAAGGATATTATGAAATTCTCAGAATATCATTGATTTTTATAATAGTAAATTTAAAGGATAAACCATGTCTTCGGGAGAATTAAAAAGGACATTATATGTGAAAGTCCCCACTGCAATGCCTGCCTTCTGGCAGGCATTCTACAAAAACATTTTTAATTTAGGAGGAGGTGTCACTTTTGAATTAAAAGCCTGGGAATCATTGTTCTTTGATTTTAGGAGAAGAGCCTTAAACTTGAATATTGAATTAATATGTCTTTGGAAAAGAGAACTGAAGCTTTATTTAAGGTCCTTGACCATTGATTGTTGCAGGAATCAGGACTATCTGATTATCTAAGTAATTAAAGTTTTCATAAAATAAAACTATTTCCATGGCTTAGTAAATGTGAAGTTTGTTATCAACAGAACTTGTTGATTTGGGAGCAAAAATTCTCTGAAAGAAGCATTACACTGCTGATCCTTTCTCTAGTCTCTGTCCATGTTCAACTTACTCTATAATAAAAAAAATATGTGATCACATGCTGTTAAGAAGCTCCTGCTCTTGCTGATTCTTTGAGAGAGGAAAACTCTAAGAGGTCAAACTTTAGCACAATTTTTCCCAGGCTAAAATGTAAGCTCTTTATCCTGGCATACAAGGTCCTTCTTGATCCAGCCCTTCAACAGGCTCATCTTTGCTAATGGTTGGGGCTTCGCAGTCATACTGAAGTAACCACTTGTGGCCCTGGAAACTCCATCATCTCTCTTGAGCCCATGCTTCCTCTCTCTTAAGTGATTCTTACCACATTTCTCTTGTCTGTTCTTTCAGCGTCAGCTCATGCATGCATGAGCAGCCCTTCTTAACTCTTCCAGTTAGTAATCCCTTTTATAGCTCTCATTTCATTTGATCCCATAGCAATAAATGATTTAGGAAGGGCAGCTGTTAGTCAAGAGCATTCCCAATGAAGAGGGAAAGGAGATAAGAGACATGAATTGCTCAAGGCCATAAATCTTACAAATGATGGGATCATGACTGGTACCCAGATCTTCTAATACTTAGTCTAGTGTTTTATTACCATATCCCACACTGATTTTGGAAGGGAGAGTCCAGGATGTAATTTTACTTCTAGTTTTAGCTGCTGCAGTTGGCAAAGGAAATAAGACAAAACAATTTTTGCATGAGATTGAGGGATAATTCTTGTAGAAAAATTATTTTATTTTATGAATAAACAGTTATTTGGAGTTCATTAGTGATCTCGTGTAGCTGGGGTTTTAGAATGAGTATCTATCAAGTTTCTTTTATTAGTTTCTTGGCTTAGAGAGTTGCCTATATTAAAATCTAACCACACCTACCTAGATCAGAAGTCAGCGGCACTTGATTCCTAGAGGAACGTATTATAATGTTGCTTTTTCACCTCTCTCCTACCAAGGGCTCTGTTTTTGCAGTGATTGTTGCTACTGGGCAAAGCTTTATTAGATTATTGTCAATTTGCCATATGTGGGCAAAAGTTAGTTCTTGGTATTCAACTCACCCTTATTTTTATTTTTTAATGTTATGTTTTTCTTAATTCAATTTTGTTTATCTAGGTTGTTTTATTTCTCCAAACACTTCTTCACTTCTTTGTCTAGAATATATTTTTAAATGCTCATGGACACTTGTTTCATTGTCTTTTCTGAGACAGTTTACATCTCTAGACTCTTCTCTCATCAACCTGTCTCTCTATGGTTGGAGACATTTTCGTTTTCATTAACTTGTTTCAGATTCTCTTTAAAAATACTAAACAATATTTCTTTAGGTATGATCTCATTAGTTAATGCAGGGTAGAGAATAGAGACATTTCCTTCCTTACTCTTGATTTAATGCTGCCCTTACTGCTAATTTGGATTGTTTATGCCCCAAAGCCTTAAGATTCCCAGAACGCTCATGACATATTCTTTTCATGGTAAAGATGAGGGAAAGGATAGAGTTTATTGACGGGCGTTTGTCTTGGGATTGGAGACTGCAACAGAGGTCAGAGTCCTGGCAAGCAATTGTCAACAAAGAATTTAAGATGAAGTACTTAGATGTCCCCAGGAATAGACAGAGAGTATTAGTAGGGATTCAAGGGCCAGTAATCCTGGAGATTCAGGCAGTGAGTCTAGTGCCGAAGTTTGGGGAAGGAAGGTGACTAGAGCAGGAGCAGGTTGAAGAAGATCCTGGAGTATCAGAGTCAGGGTTGGCACTTAGAGAGGAGAGAGGATCAGGCTGTCTGCACTGGGGCCCATTGGGTTGGGGGCTTGGGAGTAAGGCCATTATCATGATTGGGACATGGACCAGTGGAAGGATAACTCAGTGTTGGAACTGACTACACTACATGGAATTTTGTGTTCCATTCTCCTAGAAATTTGATTGTGAATGCAAGAAAAGATGATTAAAGTGGAACTCTAAACTCGCTCCCTATCTTCTCTCTTGAGAACAAAAGTAGTTTTGGCCTTTTTTTTTCCCCCCTTAGGAGAGTATTCTGTCTTTGTTGATTTATCTAAAGAAGCAATTATGAGAATTAGAATTTTATTTCATGCAGGAGAAGAAAATATCTCTTTGGCAAACCTGTGAACCCTGTAAGGATGAAGAGAACTGATTTAAAGAAACTTCATCCTCTCAATTGAAGAACAAATGGGATGTCTCTGAGGGAGTTTCCAAATTTCTGGCCATTGGCTCCAGGCTTTCCCTCCATATTTATGTAGGGATATCTTCTTGTCCTCACTGTAGGACACGGAACTCTCTAGTTTCCTAAAGTGCAGGCACTGGGTGCCCATGATATGGGATTTCCTTGGATAGTGACAGACTTACACAAAAGACCCTGAGGCCTTACCCTCCCATGAGCTTCATGCACTGCGATTCTCTGGTATTCTGGTTGTACTTCTGGGGTCAGCTCTGGTTGTTTCCTAATCTCATGTTACCTGGTCCTAGTCAAATACATTTTCCCACTGGTTGGTATTGCCAAGGTCATTCATGCCTCATTCTTAAGATAGCGCCCATGATGAAAAGAACTGAATATGGCTAGAATCATTACCACCATGGCCAGCACCACCGGAATAACACATTAAAATAACTGGGAAGGAGTAGATTTGAGGAGAAAACAGAAGGAAGCTTGCTCTCTTTGAACAGGAACTTGAAATTTGCCACCTATTTCTAGAGCAGGTTTACTGGCTGCCTAATCTTTCTCTCTTTTCTTTCTTCCTTCCTTCCCTTCTCTCCTTCCTTCCTCTCTTCCTCTCTCTCTGTTGTTCTTTCAACTAAGATCTCCTTCTGGAATTGAAATATAGATTAGAGTAGCAGTCACAGTTTGGAGAGGAATACATGATGTTTTTGTTTGTGTTCTTAAGTCATAAAAGCAAACAAAACAAACTACAATAGCCACATAAAAAAGAGCAACATAAACAAGTAAAAGAAAAAAGTGACCAAAGCCCTGACTTGACTCATGGATTGTTTTTTTGTGCTCTATGTGAAGAACGAGGTGTTCCAGAATTAGAAACTCCGCCCTT
This sequence comes from Pteropus medius, assembly GCF_902729225.1. NCBI lineage: Eukaryota > Metazoa > Chordata > Mammalia > Chiroptera > Pteropodidae > Pteropus > Pteropus medius. Next base: position 9,962,856 of record NW_024354500.1, on the reverse strand, counting down.
TGGGAGCTGGAATGCTTATTAGATTTGTCTTCAATTTCAAAGAATAGTCAATAGGAAAAAAGGATTTATTAAAATTGTGGATGATGGGTCATGAAAAGGACCTTCTATCATGAGGAGGAAGATAATTTTATTCTCCCCCATATGTTTTAATACAATTTAAAATATCACATCAACCTTATCTTCAAATTGTTTTGGCTTCCAGGCAAATATCCTTGCAGCTCAAACTTTTAAGATAATCTCAAAAATAAATAACATTAAAACTGTTTAGCAATGCAAATAAGTTTTGACATTAGTGGAAACAGTTTCAGTGTGTTGATAAACTGTAACTTAATTAGCAAGCTGCTGTAACTCAATCACATTTAATGAAAAATAATGTTGATGTATATACAGTTCTTGTATATCAAATAAAAATGCACTGTGGTAAGTTTTCTCATGACAGTATTGTAGCTATGTGAAATGTATAGATGACATTCCAAAAAACCCAAAAGTATTAAAAATATTCTGACTGGGCATTTAAAGATGTTAATTCTGAACAGTGATGCTATCTCACTGCACTTTGAATATTTAAACTTCAGTATCTCAGGTATTTACATGGTATGTGCTACTCCTTTCACTCCTATGATTGTCTGGGTAAAGCCTGTCCATCATTTGATTCCCTGCTTAGATGTCAGCTCCTTCAGGTGAAATTTCTTATTTTTGCTCCTTCCTTTGAACACCCAACTCCTTTTTTTATTATCTCTCTTAAAATACTTGACTCTTCCTGACTTCCTCAAATTGTAGAATTTGTCTTATTTGTTTTACTAGATTAAGCTCTCTGAGGGTTACTATTTTTCCTTCACCTTTGCATGTCTTACAATGAAGATATCATAGAAGTTAATTTAACAAATTTCTCCTTATTTCATTTCCTGTTTTATTTTCTTAATGAATATGGTTAGTAGCTGAAATTACTTCATTTTGCAGTGGTCGCTTCCTACTCATTTATCAGCTTTTACTCTGAACCGAAATGAAACACAAGGAGCAGGGACCTTATCTGTCATGTTTGCTTCAGTATTCCCAGCGCTTAGCATAATAGCTGACACATGGTAGAAACTTGAGATGTTGTAAATAAATAATTGAATGTAGAGATGTATAAATTATATAATAATGCAAATAAAAATTATAGAGAAAAGATATGTTGACAGCCAATTATCTTTATTGATAAGACATTTTTATGATAATTTTAAGGCCTTTCTCTTTTTCATTGTTTTATATATCACAAGCTGCATTTTCCAGATAAGAATGGAAGAGCAGTGAGAATAAATAACTTGCTTAGAGTTACAAAGTATGGATGAGAGAGATGAGATCAGAGTTTACAGCTCTTGAATTCTGGTCTGTGACTCTTTCTCTCTCTGTCTTAAATTTGTGGCAGATATACTGTGGAGTTAAGGAAACATAAACTTCAGGGCCTCTCCTTTGCATGGACCCCTTCCAAAGCCCAGGACCTAATTTTGTATTTGTAATTTTTAATTCTTCTTTTAAAGAGGGTACCCCATCCTCAGTTATATGAACCTCATGCCCTGAAAACCTAGATCCATCCCTCGCCCCCTCCAAACTCTAACTTTGCCCCAATTCTACTCCTGTGTTCTTGGAAATCTGGACTGTTGGTTTTGCTTTTCTTGAGGTCTCTGGTCTCCCTCATGTGTTGATACTCCACCAAAGCTTTTTCTGTGTCAAAAATTCTAAAAAAATACTACAAATAATCAGACAACAAAGTTCAAATACAGATTGCAATTTCACAATTTTCTCTGGCCTTTAGTTACAGGGATATTCTGAATTTCCTATGCTTTAAGGCATATTCGAAATCTGAATTTAGAGAGAATTTTATTTAGTCTGAAAGTAGGTTTGTTTTCTCCATTATAAACCAGGTCCCCATGTACATTGAAAAGCAAGTCTCGATTTTAATAAACACCTGAATAGACATGGATCATTGTCACAAACATAAAATTCCATCCACTCTAAGAACCAAGTACTGTGGCTCTGCAAGAATTTTTGGGAGCTAAAACATCAGATACCCTTAGTTAGCTTTTGATTTCCTTCCAAGTCTATGAATTGCATTTTTCAAAAATTTTCAAAATTATTTTCAAAATTCGCCGGAAACACAAAGCTGTCTTTTCAGTCTACCATGTTCTCTGACTATCCCCCAGAATTTTTTGAATTTGGTTATTTTTTAAATGCTGAAAAATTTAGTAAGGAAAAGCACCTTTTCTTTCCTCTTGTATTTTTTTAGCTTCTAAAAATAATGCACATTATAGCAGCAGCTGCAAAGCATGAATAAAAACACAATAATAAATGAGTTGGAGCTCAAACAAAACATTCCAGGCCAGTTCTTGCATCCCCTATGCCAGCCTTGGCAGAGTCTCTTTGTTGCTGGGTCAGCTGGTGGGAAGGCTCCAGAGAAATAAAGAAAGCCAACTGCTGGATATAGTTCTGCTCTTCTCTGCTCCTGCAGGTGTGTAGCCAGTACTGGAGGCTTAGTAGGTGCTTGGCAAATGTCTGCTGAATTCATTGCCAGTACCAGGGCTCTAAAATGGTAGCAGTGAAAGAAAATGATAGTGATACCCACCATTTATTGTGTACCTACTATATGCTCAAGTGTATGTGCCATGCTCTACATGCACTCTATGGAAAGGTACTGGACATTTCGATTGAGCTATTCTGATATAGCTGTTTGGAGACTATGGACATTTAAAGAAACAAACTATGGTATTTTCAGCTTTTTTATTACCAAGTTATCAATAATATCTCTCTGAGCCACAGCCCATTTTCAACTCCCAACTCCAAAGCAGGGCTTAGGCAGGGGTCACAAATAGGCATCTTCTCATTTGAAAGCACACCAAAGAGGAGTTCATAAAATTACCACACTTGCTAAATACAAAAATTCTTCTCATGCCATGAATCATTTGTAAAAGGCATCTACTCATTCTCTGAGAATTCGCTTGTGTATATCTTATAGTCTCAGATTTCTTCTGGAACATTCAATGGTCATACCCAATGAGTTTTAATGAGTAAGCACATGTGCCTACTTAACATTAAAACTTTTTGATTTCTAGTTGAAAAACTAGAGCAGTGAATTTCAGTGCTCCTAGAGGGACATATTACATACTACAATTTAGTATGTAATATAATTTCTTTAAATTATTTATTATTATTTATGCCTACAGCACCTGGTCTTACTGGGTGGTCTCCCATCCAAGTACTAACTAGGCCTGACCCTGCTTAGCTTCCGAGATCAGACATTGGACTTGTTCAGGGTGACATGGCCATAGACCATGGACAATGGCTCCATTGGGGCGTGAACCCAGGACCTTTTGCTTGTAAAGCGGATGTGCTAACTGCTACGCTATGGAACCACGTCCATGTAATATAATTTTATCTTTAAAAAAAAATCATTAAAATGTCAACTACACAAAAGTAGAATAGAATAGAATAGAATAGAATAGAATAGAATAGAATAGAATAGAACGTAAAAGTCCACCACAGTTAGACAGTGATTGCTATACTTAATACTCGGTGACCAAAAACAACAACAAAACAGTGACTTTCCGACATCAAAACAGTCGTAGTAAAAATTCTTACTTTAGTCTCTGCAAGCTGGATGTCCCACACCTATCCTGTAGACTTTGCCCAAGGTCACATGGATTTGTAAGCATCAGAACCAAGTCTGCTCAATTTGCAGAATGTGCCCTTTCCAACTATGCTTTCTGTGCCAAGCAGACGATCTGAAGTAAACTGACCAAGGCAATTGCAGCTAACTGTGGGCAGCTTCTGGTTCAAAGTGCTGGGTGTTGAACAATGTTGGGTAACAGTAGATTGGGACAACATTCGGATCCTGCAAACTAAAGATGTCTTCAGCTCTTCCAAGGGCTCTGGTGGGTGATCCTGGTGTTTGGGGGACACTTGCTACCTTAGCTGATATGTAATGGTTCTGTCTCCTCATAGAAGTGTCAGCTAGTGTCATATAATGTCATCTATGAGGAAGGATAGATGAAAGGATGCCACACTTGTCAGAGCTGTTTGTAGTTTTGTACTGCTAAGGCAAAAATGGGCATTGTAGCTGTTGTCTTAGAAGAAAACTCACACCAACAGTAAGCTGTGAAATGATGTTGTCTGTTTGCCAAATACAGGAAAAATGATATTCATGGTACTTTTTCTCTGCTTTGACTAAAAGATTACACTTACCAGAGTCCTGCTGAGGTTGTATGTAATATAAGATGTGACATAGGTAATTGCTCTCTCTACTCAAAGATTCTTTTTGTTATTGTTTAATAAATAAACAAACCCCACTAAGGACTGTGGTCATTTGATCTATTTATGGTGAAATCTTTTCTCAGTTGGAGAAGTTTAGGGACTTATATCTTTGTATTTTGAGATTATAGGAGCAAATAAACAGGTTTAGCTATTTCTACTGCCGGAGGTAGAAAATATTTGGCAATAAAATACCATGAAATGATCATAGAAATTCCGGGGACCAGAATTATAAAATATTAGAATTGGAAAGAGAATTGGAGAGTAACTATTTCTTTTGAAATACATTAACTCATTCATTTATTCATTCATTTAACAAATCCTTATTGTTTACCTACTATATACAGAACATTGTTCTGGGTACTGGGTTACATCAATGAATAAATCAGGTAAAATCTCTTTCAACCCTTCTTTTATTTTACAGATGAACAGGCTGAGATCCAGAAAGGTCACATGCTTAAAAATCACACAACTAATTAGGAGAATTATATTTGGAGCCTAGTTCTCTCACTTTCAGCTTTGAGATATTTTCATGATATCATATTGCCCTAGTTCTAGTAATATATATGAAGTCAATGTCCGCACTGAATAAAAATTTATTTATATTTTATAGCAGGTTTTTTATTCACTGAACTAATGGACCTCTGAGTGTGTGTGTGTGTAAATATTTCTTCCTCCCTTTCCTTTCTACCAAAAATACTTTTTAGTGTCTATTATGTAGATAGTGCCTGGCATATAGCAAACACTCCACAAACATATTTTGAGTAAATGAATAGGAATATAGAAATGAGCAAGAGAGAAACATTTCCAGTCTTTGTGGAGTTTGCATTCTAGAGGCAGTGTGGGATGTTAAACATACATTTACTATAGAAACATACATTTACTATCTTCTCACACCTAGAATTTGGGTTGGCCTTGTGACTTACTCTGACCAATAGATTGTGACTTATGTATGTTATAGGATTTCTGCTCCTCCTTTATAAGAGCTTCTGTTTTTACCTTCTTAGAATACTTTTGTCACCTTGTGAAGAAGCCTAATTTAACTTTCTTAAAGATGAAAGAACACATGGAGAGTCCTTTGCTTTTCCAGCTATCCTAGCTAAGCCTAGTCCCTAGTTACCCAACAGCTGAATGGAGTGGCGTAAAGAACCCCCAGCCAAACCCCAGAATCATGAAAAATTATAATCATTATTTTTTAAGCTACTACTTTTCCAGCAATAGATAATTGATGTAGGGAGAGACAATTATTAATTGAATAATCATGAAAATTATAATTACAGATCAAAGTAAGTACTATGATGAAAGAAACAAGGTACTACGAGAGTGGGAAAAAGAGAAATGAATTCTCTCTGGGGAATTAGGAAAGGTTTCTGTGAAGAGTAAATTTATGTAAGATCTGAAAGCTGAGTTAAAATTAATAAAAATAGTGAGGGAAAAGTGTTTCAGAAAGAGGCAAGAGCACATGCAAAGGCACTGTGGTTTGGAAAAGTGTGATATATTCAGAGATCTGAGAGAAGGCCAGTGTAGCTAGAGGGTTGAAGGTGAAGGAGAGAGATAGGCAGGGGTAGATTTCATAGGACCTTGTAGGCTGTATTAATATTTTTGGCTTTTATCCTAGGAGCAATGGGAAAAGTTTTAGGTGGGAATAGGGGTGGGATGGAAGTGGTGTTAACATGATTAGCTTTGTATATTAAAAAATCAGTGGACTGTTATTACACCTACTGATTATTATAGTGGTTCAGCTGGGTGATTGAGGATGAGTCAGTGGAGATAGAGGAAAGTACACAAGGAAAGACCTATTAGATTAGATGTGGCAGGCCAGGTACAGGGAAGGCTCAAGAATGATTCCTAGGTTTCTGGCTTGGGTTACTGAATGTACAGTAGTGCTATTCAATAGAAAATACTAGAAGAGGAACTGGCTTTATATTGTGTGGCAAGTGGCAGGGAGTAGAAGAGACCATGAAATCATTTTGAAATGTTTAATTTGAGGAGACTTAGTTCTTTTAACATATCCACATGAAGAAGCCAAGCAAACATTCAAGTCTGGAACTCAGAGGAGAGATTGGGTGAATTATATACATTTGAGGACCATTTGATCATAGATAGAAACTGAAGTTGTCAGCATGATTGAGATTGCTTCAGCAGAGAGGTAGAGTGAGAAGAAGAAAGGGCCTGATCCTGAATTGAAGGGAGCTCTGACATTTAGATTAAATCTAAATTCATGCTTGGGTAGTGGAGGAATGTGTTGATAATGTTGTTTTCCCATCTCATCCACTGCCAGCCTTTCTCAGCCCTGCTCTGTGCTAGGAGAGGGGTATTTACCTCTCCTGACTGTGGTACCTGGGCTTCCTTGCCTCTGGCTTTCAGTTGGGTTAGCTAATGGGAAGCATTGGTAGGAATTTGAGAATAGGAAGAGAAAGCAGTCAGGGGATTTATTTCCCATGCACTCTTTGTTCCCTCACCGCCTGGATGTGGTTCTGGCTGTGCTTCTTTATCACAACTCCTCTCAGGTATCTTATCTTCCAGGGAGCCACTTCATGGATTCTTTCTTTGTGCTGTTGGCTGAGAGATACCCTAACTGGAATAGCCTCATTGAATGCAGCATACCAAGGATTGCAGGTAACTCCAAGGATGTAGGACCACCTCCTCATAAATTACATGAGAGAAATAGTTTATATGTTATTTAAACTACTGTATTTTTGGTTATCGTGTTATCGTGGCTTAGCTTGTATAATAATTGATATATGATTTTAATAAATATGGGTTCATTTCACAGACTGATATAATGGGGAAAGGAAATTTGGAATTAAAGGATCTCAGTTAATAACATGGTTATGCCACTCATTACAAAAACTTGGCAAATCACTTAATTTTTTGAGTCCAGTTTTCTCTTGGGCAAAATAGGTATTGTAATTCCATCTCTTATTGTTCTCCACATACATTTATTACACACCTATTGTTCTGTATACACTGGAGATATAAAGGTAGGACTCAATCTTTGTTCTCAAAAGCCTCATACACTAAAGTATTTATCACATCTAACATATACTAGGTGCTCAATAAAAACATAGTCATTCAGAAAAGGTAATTTTGCTTACATAACCATTTGGCATAACTCTGGTGTTTCATGACCTGGTGTCTTGCATCTTTTTGACTTTTTGTCATGTTTCAATGGCAAAAATGGTGATAAAGAAGCTATATTATGAAAAGAAAAATTGAAATTATCACTTGCTTTCTTGGACTTTGGACTTCTGGTAATTTTATTTCTTTGGAACACAGACTTGATCCTAGAAATAAACCAAACATATCTTTAGTGGTAAACTGTTATTTAGTCAAAACATTTATTTTATTCATTATGATTCCTCAGTAGTCCTTTGTATAGTTCCTTCAGAATTCTGTACACGGGAGTAAAAATAATTGGAAACAGACAGGACAAAGTTACGGCAGCAGACACTATAGTAGAATCAGAAGAACTATAAAAGCCACTCGACACTGGAGCTAGCTCTACATCCTCCAGTAGCTTCTAGAGTCACCTCCACGTTGCAAACTGTGCATAACAAAAATGATGCTCATAGCACAATGTCCAAATTATCAAGCTAGGATGAAATGAGGAGCAGGATTTTCTGTTTAGTTAGGCAGGGCATTAATGAGGCATTTAAACAAGGATTTCTAGCAAGAATGATTACATAATACCTTGTCAAGGGAGAAAGCTTCAGTTGGCCAGACACTGTTTCAGTGCAAAACCACTTTCCTCAATGGTTTTAGATAGATAAGGCATCATTGTTATATATATTTAGATAGAATTGGGTAATGGTATTATATTGAGAAAAATCACAACTTTCTGACTCCTCTTTCAGATACGATAGTATCTGAATTTCTATCTTTTTATGATTCAGAAATGGTAATCGGTCAGCAAAAAGGCCCTGAGAGAACATTGAGACCCCTGGGACTCTTTGCTAGACAGTTCTGAGAACACTTTTTTAGCAATATTTAGATTTATCAAGAAGAGGCTTATAGAAATTTTGTCCTTTCAATATGGGGATATTGAGCTCAAACTCGTACTGACATTATAACATTTTTGTTGTTTATTTATTTGTTTTTCTTTGGGGGCTTTTGCTAAGTTTTGATAACACTGGGAGTCTCAATAAACTCCCAAGTCCTACATTTTATACTTGGAGAAATTGGATAATTATTTCCAGAGTTCTAGAGATTCGTATTCATGAGCAAAAGCACATAGCTTGGGGAAATTAGATAGATTGACAATGAATAGAAGATTTAAAATTTAATTATGGGTTATAAAGATATTCAAGAGGAAATGTGTGCTTCAGAGGCAGTCAGACTCATTTGTTCAGAGAATACACAACACTAATCTTATCCTCAAATCAATAGCAAGATAAAGACAATCAAATTCAAAAGACAGGTTGCCTCTGTCATGCAAGTTCAGGAATTTCATGTTAAAAATGGAAACAAGAATACAAGACTTAAAACTCCCAATGGCAACAGGTTCATGACAAGCACCTGGCATGCCTTAATGTTCTCTATACATATTAGTCATTCTTATTTTGTCTTTGTTTTTGGCAGTTTTTAATCATTTACAACTAGTATCTCCATATAATTATTTTGGGTATTACTTGCATCTCTCTCCTAGGTTCTAAATTTCTTGAAGGCAGATATTGTATATTATTTATCTTTTTACCCAGCAAACCAGGCTTTTTCAATAACAAATTCACAGACAAGCACTGAACTGTGACAAAATTTTTCTAGTCTTTAAGCAAATGAGAAAAATAAAGAAAAACATTTTTTCTTAAGGCTGAAGATACAGAATTTAAAAGATGAATTTATTTTGGAACTATTTTTTTCTATTTTTTGTTGTTAAAAATCTCTTATTTTAAACGTGAAAGATGTTGAGATTAGATAGTTTTGCTTTCAAATTTTTGTATTTACTTAGATAAAGTGGTGGCAATCTATTGTCATTTTCACATTAGTTAAAAAAGGATTACTAGGTTTATAAAATTCAAAATGGTCTAGGATGGTGCCTCACTTGTAGTTGACTCTCAATTGATGTCAGTTGATGCCTAGGCTTCTTGATTATCATTTTACTTCTCCTGTTGCCTCCACGAGACTCGAGGTCAGGGGTGAGAAATAAGGAAATGAAGCAAAAATAGACCACTTAGAAAGATTCAACACTTCTAATTAAAGAGTTGGTTGGAGAATTGGAGGGTGAGAAAAGAAAAAGAAACCCCAATGGTTAGAAACCGTATTTTGGAATTACCTGTGTATTTCAATTTCATACTAACCATTTGCTCATTAGCAAAATTACTTATAGCAAAATTACTTGATTTATAGCTAACAATATATTTAAAAGTAATGAATAAAAATATTGCAGTGACCACCTTTCTTTGGTAAGATAAAAATATGTTTTCAATATATGCCAATATATTAAAAATGATTTTAACAACTTGATTAAACTAAAAATATATTCATGATTATTATGCAAGATTTAAATAAAAAATAGCTTACAGAAGTTAGGTATTAGAGAGATTTAGCTCCTTTGAGAAATATAATGTGAGTATCATTTTCAAATTTAATTAAAACTAAAAACTGATCTAGTCATGAGACAATAAAACTAATTATATAGCATTGTCTTTTTTGACCTTGTGTTAGTATAAAATGTTGTTTATGAGGTTTGTTTTCACTGATGATAAATAGAATAAGAATAAATTTAAGTTCTTCTCTCAAATTCTTCATCTGTCAAATACTTTTCCATTAAGATAAATTAAAATAAGTTTTGATTTATGTTTCTTAAAAGTTGAGAATGCACATTTTTTTCTTAAGAATTTATATTACCAAAAGTCATTGAATGGTCATAGCTACTTTTAAAAGGTTAATATCATGGGGTAAGTGCCAATCATTTTCCAGGACACTACTTATTTCCATAGATCAGAGGTTAAAAAGTGATTATATTAAAATTAATGAAGATAAAATGATGACTTTTCAAAGGTTGTCAGTCACTCAGTCAATCAAGACATATTTTTGAGTACCTCTTATGGATCAAGCACTGTTAAGCCACCTAGGCTTCAGAGGTGGTTAAGTTAGTGAAACAAAATCAAAAACAAAAAATCCTCACAGAAAAATGCAGGCAGAAAATTTGAGATGCATTGAAATTGTCATTTGTTCCTTGAGACTGTTTCTGTCTCCAGTTCTTACCTTTGAATGCTGACTGCACTTTCTATGTCATTAACTGCCATATCTGAGCCCAAAGTCAACTTTTCCAACAAAAACATGAAGCTCATATTTGTTCTTTCACTCTCTACTTCTCTTTTTCTATCTCTTCCTTTTTTTCCTTTTATTCCCTTTCTTCTTTGCGTCTTTTTATTGTCACCATGAGAATGCACAAAACCACTTCTTCTAGAATTACTTACATTTGTTCATTCATTCATTCATTCGTTTGTTTGTTTGTTTATTTATGCCAAGGGGCTGAACATAAACCTTGAAATGTATATGTTAGGTCAGTAGAAATAATAACAGTACAGATTTCCTTATATCAACCCAACAGTATGTGTTTTTGATGTGTGAATGAAAATAAAACTTTATCTTCAATTCAACAAAAACTCCCAGGCCCACACCTTTGTAGCATAGGATTGAGTTGAAAACAGGAGTAGCCAATGGTCACTGCCATGTAAACAAGTTGCAGATTTCAGAGCACAGTTGCTTTCCTCTTCAAAACAATTTGAAAAAAATGGAAAAGAAAGGATTAAAAAAAGATACTATTTTGAATCATTGTTGCAGGCTGAAAAAACGATCAGATATCTTCAAAGCAAATGAGAACATAATGGATTTAGTCAGATAGCACTTAGAATTTGGATAAATAACTTAACAATTAAAATATATCTGTCAATATCTAATTTTCACAACCTTTGTGAAAAAATAAAATTTTCTTGTCTTTTAGATGATAAATTATCATCATATCCTGGTTATTTGCATCATAAAACACATAAGCTTACTATTTCTTGACATGTTTATTTTCTGTGATTGTCTTTTCTCCTTGAGAACTGTCACCACTTTTTTTACTGAAGATTAACTATGCTAGGGTTTTACTGTTTGTAGTGTAAATGCTATGTCAAGCTCTGACTCAAGATATTTTTGGTTAGATGCTTAATTTCTTCTTGGGTTAATACTGCTGCTTTTTTTTAATGTCCTGATATCTGTAATCAAAAGTAAACTATTTCCTTGTGTTCAACCAATATGTTGACTTTGATTTATGACATTTTATGATAATATTTTATTTGTGTTAATGATATTTGATATTGTTCATGCTAAAACTTATTTTCTTTTAGAGATAATGTAGCATCAAAAGTAGAGTCTGCAAAAATCAGAAAATCTCCCCATTTAGCATCACTTTGGTATGGTCCTTTAAACCTGTTTATTGGCAGTAAAGTAATAGCCACAACCACAGGTAAAATCAGGTACCATATTGGTAGATATGATGAAGTCCTTTATGTAATTTTTAAAAAACTGATAAAATGTATTTTACATTTTACATAATAATTTTAGAAACTATACAAATTTTAACAAATTATTTCTCCTTTAGGGTTTGCTTCCTAGTGAAAGATTAACAACTTATTCTTTATGTGAAAAAATAAGAAACTATAATCAATTAATTACATTGTTCTACTAATTTGATATTTCTTTTGTGTCTTTCAAATACAATTCCAAACGTGATGAATTAATTTTTACAATCTTAATCTTGTTTCCTTCTTAAGTGATAAAAAGTCTTCTCAAAATCTATAATAGTACAGATATCGATCTTTTTACCAGAGAACTGGGGAGTAAAGTGAGGGTAGTTTTGAATGTTGTTTACTGATTCGTACTCAGTTTATGGTTCTCTTTCAGAAAGTGCTGGGATAGTGAAATCAGTGGTAAACTTCTAAAGGCTACTTAACTTTTTCTTAGCCTTTGGGACTTCCTCCTTTGTCAGCACCTCTGACTGTAAAAGTGGAATTCACTAATAGAGTAGCCTCCACACAATATAGTCTTTATTTATTTAATTTTATTATTTTAATTATTTTTTATGTAAAACTGGCTCAAAACTTCTTCTAAACAAAAAGGCCATTTCTACTCTTAACAAGAGATTTTCAGAAATATTTTGGTGCTTTGGTGTTTGTGAATCAGTGAGTTACTTTTGGTAAATTGTCACAGAGGTGTCGATGACTCTAAAGTCCCTAATAGACCTGGCTCATATTATTCTACAACTCATTAATGCGAAATAGAAGTAAGTAGGCCTTATTCTATTCTTGGCTATGTAGCTGTTAAATACTAGACCACAAAATCATATGTTTTCCAATGACTCACTGTTCATACCACAGAGTAATTATATTATCTTTTTTAAAAAAAATTTGTTCTGGTCTATCATCATATCAATAGATGGCGATTGTTTCATCCATCTTTATGTATAATAATAAGGCAGACCATGCAGAATGGGGGCATAGAGCCCATGCACTGGTGGGAAATCTTTGCCTTGGTTTCCAACGACTAGTAATAGAGGAGAGAACAACAGCGGTAGTCACTTTGCTATGAGACCAAAGATGGCACCCCTCGGACTTACATTAACTGTCACTCTGGTTTTCTCAGAGTTAGTTAAGTCATCTCTCACTCACCATAAACTTATGGTATCTTGTCTGCTCTGGTAGAAAGCAAACAATGTGGCCTCTAGTTGCTTCGTTTTCCTCTCCTTTTGTTTTAGGAGAGAAGCCGCTCCTTTAGGGAATGGAAATCTCCCAGACCTCCATACAGTGACTAGATGCCATAAAGAGCAATGCAAGGATGCAAAATTCATTTTATTAGTTCTAGACCTGGTTGGGCATTGGTATGGAACGATATGAAAAAGACCTCTTTAAATTATTGTGAATAATGAAGATTAAGGGTATTTATACATCGATCATCTATGAGACAGATAGTTGGTTTGTTGATCATCCAATAACTAAGCTAACAATCACTGTGTACTTACCACGTACCAGTGCATATAATATTCATCCTCACAGTAATCAGTGAGATAGAGCTTTATTATCCTTAATGTACAGAAGAAAAATAGACTGAGTAATTACAGGAAGTGTCCAAAGTGATGTGTTTCATAAGCGCTGGCATTCAATCCAGGTTGCCCCACTCCAGAGCCCACACAGTAGACTAGAATGGACACATCAGTTTAGTTAGTCACAGACTTAAATGGGTGTGGTCAACTGATCTCTAGGTGTCTGCTTCTAACCAGAGGTAATATCATCTATGACTCTGGGCCTGTTTCCAAGGACTACTTTTTTTCAAGTCCAGAGATGTGCGTTGTCTCCGATTGCTTACAAAGTTTATCCAGATTGGTCTTTCCACTTCTATGCTTCTTGGAGTGAACATCCATATTCAGGGCTGTTTTATCAGTTGTTCTGTATGAAACATTTGCAGTATTAGAGGGAAAAAAAAGAATATGAATTAGACAGAAGAAGGAGGTTTTAAGGCAGAAAGGGTTGCCTTTTGTCTTTAATCCCAGGAAGAGTCCTGGAGAATAATGCAGGCTAGGCAGAGAGTAGCCCACTAGAGCCAGGGCCCGATATTTAGAAAGACCTGTGATTTCCCAGTGGCTGAAAATATTTTAATTAGAAGGCAGATTCAATGCAAATGGCCTGCAGAACCCAGCTGTGCCTGAACAGTTTTGATAGACGCTTGAGTTGTCAGTTAATGCTCTGTTGTATGTGCAAACAATTAGCTATATTTATTATTCCTTTGAACAGCTTACATTGCTGGAAATTGTGTTCTATTGTCTTCATTTGTTCTTAACCATATTTTGATTCAGTTGGTTATAAAAGCCAATGAAATGTGCTATTATGTAATTTTTGATTCAGATTTAATATATCCATATTATTTGGCCTATTATGTTTTTGTTTGTAGACTGCAGGTTAGGCTTCTCAGATGATTAACTTTCCTATTGGAAATCCAAGACATTTTCATCTGGAAAACATGCTAATGAGTACAGGAAATAATTGGAAATGTCCATATTTGTTGTCAGAATAGAAATCAATAACAATTGATGCTTTTACCATGAGGTTACTGTAGTATTAATTATAATTTCTTCAGGAAACAGAGGTGTTCCCTAACGCAAATGACTATTTTGTTTAGATATATTTTGCTGTTTCTCTTAAATGGGAGCAGAAGGAGCAGCAGTAGCTGTGCAGAGCAAGGAGAGCGGTTAGGCACATTCACTCGCAGCCAGATGGCCCAGGTTTAAATCCCAGCTCTGCTATGTATTACTGTGTGATCCTGAGCAAGCTTTTAACCTTGATGCTCTCAGCTTCTTCACCTGTAAAATGAGGGCAATAAATGTAATACATCCTAGGGCAGTAACAATTCTTAAATTAGATAATAAACAAACAGTGCTCTTAAAAGAATTCCCAGGATATTGTGTGCACACAATAGCTTTCAGAGAAACTGGATACAAGAACTGGATTCTTTTATGTGCCACCAAACTCAAACAACTCTAGGTGGATGAGTACACTAGAAAATAAGAATAATAAATTTGAGACATATCCCTTGTTGTGATAACATGAGCTCTAATAGATAAATGTTCTGCCAACTTTCTGTTATCTGCAGAAAGTCCAGCTACTTGGATTATCTTCAGTAAATACTCAATTAGCAAGTGATTGTTAATTCCTGTTTATTCCTTCTCTAGGCCACTGCTAAAGCCAATCATGTACATTTAGCAAAAAACAAACAAACAAAAAAAACAAAAAAAAACCCCCAAAAACCTCCACCTGAAAAGAATTATACGTTTACTGGTCCTTAATACTGCCTATGCAACTTTAAAGCCAAGTTTTAGAGAATTGAGTGATTTTAAATTTTGTCCAGGGTTAGGAATCAGTGTAATACAAAGCTAACCTTGTATAAGTGTGGGTTATTGCCAAGCTCTGTTCATGGGTAAAAACAACTGAGGGCTTTAGGTTAAGGGCTTCTCATAAGCTATCCTTTTGGACAGTTTTCCCTAAAGTTGGTACAGGTATTGTTATTAGCAGGTACACAAGAGTTTTCTTTAGTTTTCATAATTTCACTTATTTTCTTGTGTATTAAAAATAACATTAGCTTTTCAGACACATGATTTAAATTTTTTTCCAATTACAGTTGATAACCAATATTATTTTATATTATTTTCAGGTGTACGGCATAGTGGCTAGACATTCATACATACAATTTATGAAATGATTCCCCTGACCAGTCCAGTTCTGACCTGCCACCACACACCGTCACCACAATACCATTGACCATATTTTTCATGCTGTACCCTACATCCCCATGGCTATTTTGTAACTACCAATATGTACTTCTTAATCCCTTCACCTTTTCTACCCAGTTTCCTAACTCCCCCTCCTCCCTGCCAATCCGACAATCACCAGTTTGTTCTCTGTATCTATGATCCTGTTTTCCTTTCATTTGTTTATTTCATTCCTTAGATTCCACATGTAAGCGAAATCATATGGTGTTTGTCTTTATCTGGTTTATTTCACTTAGCATAAAAGCCTCTAGGTCTACCCATGTTGGTGTAAATGGTAAGATTTTATTTTGTTATGGCTGAGTAATTTTCATTGTATATATGTATCACAATTCTTTATCCAATCGTCTATTGATGGGTACTTAAACAGCTTCCGTATCTTGGCTATTGTATATAGCGCTGCAACGAACATAAGGATGCATATATATTTACGAATTAGTTTTGTTTTTTGGGGGGATAAATACTCAGAAGTGGAATTGCTGAATCATAGGTAGTACTATTTTCAATTTTTTGAGGAACTTTCAAACTGTTTTTCATAGTAGCTGTACCAATTCGCAATCCACCAACAATGTACATGGGGTCCCTTTTTTCTACATCCTACTAACATTTGCTGTTTTTTGACTTACTGATGATGGCTATTCTGACAGGTGTGAAGTGATATCTCATTATGATTTTCATTTGCATTTCTCTGATGATTAGTTGATGTTGAACATTTTTTCATATGTCTATTGACCATCTGTATGTCCTCTTTGTAGAAACGCCTATCAAGGTCCTCTGCCCATTTTTTAATTGGTTTGTTTGTTGGTGTTGAGTTGTATGAGTTCTTTATAAATTTTGGATATTAACCTTCTATTAGATGTATCATTGGTGAATATTTTCTCTTATTCACTATGTTGTTTCCTTTGCTGTGCCAAAACTTTTTAGTTTGGTATAGTCCCATTTGTTTATATTTCTTTTGCTTCCCTTGCCCGAGGAGAGTTATCAGAAAAAAAACATTATTAAGAGCAATGTCAGAGAGTTTGCTGTCTATGTTTTCTTCTAGGAATTTTATCATTTTGGGTCTTACATTTAAGTCTTTAGTCCATTTTGAGTTTATTCTTGTATATGGTATAGGAAGGCGGTCCAGTTTCACTTTTTTGCATATATCTGTCCAGTTTTTCCAGCAGTATTTATTAAACAGACTGTCTTTACCCCCATTTATAGTCTTGCCTTCTTTGTCAAGTTAAATGACCATATAGGCATGGATTTATTTCTGGGCTCTCTATTCTGTTCCATTGATCTGTGTGTCTGTTTTTATGCGAGCACCATGCTGTTTTGATTATTATAGCTTTGTAGTACAATTTGATATCAGGTAGTGTGATACTTCCAACTTTGTTCTTTCTCAAAATTGCCATGGCTATTTGGGGTCTTTTATAGTTCCATATAAATTTTAGGATTTTTTGTTCTAGTTCTGTGAAAAATACCAATGATATTTTGATAGGGATTGCATTGAATCTGTAAATTGCTTGGGGTAGTATAGACATTTTACTGATGATAATTCTTCCTATTTATGAACACACTATATGTTTCTATCTTTTTAATTAATTTATTTTAATTAGTTTCAAATATACAGTACATTGGTTAGACATCTATATAGTTTGTAAAATGATCCCCCCAATTGCTCCCTACCTCCTCTGACCCTCCACCTGGCCACTGTATTAATACTAACTGCATTCCCTATGTTGTGCTCCCCATTCCTGTGACCATCTATCAGCTACTAATTTGTACTTCTTTAACCCTTCACCCCATTATCCCAGCCCCCCAAACTCTCCTCCCCTCTGTCCATCACCAAATTGTCCACTATATTTGTGAGTCTGTTTTTGATTAGTTTGTTGTTTTTATTCCTTAGATTCCACATATAAGTGAAATCATATAGTGTTTACCTTTCTCTGTCTGACTTAAATACCTTCTAGGTCCATCAAAGCAATATCTTTTCCCATCCTCTTCCTTTTAGTCTGTGTGTGTCTTTTAATCTGAAGTGAGTCTCTTATAGGCAACATATAGGGGTTTTGTTTTCCTTTCCATGCATCCACTCTATCTTTTAGTTGGAGCACTTCATTCTTTTCCATTTGGGGTACTTATTGATAGGAATGTAGTTGTTACCATTCTTTATTCCTATTTTTGATACATGTTTTTTCTTCTTAAAGAAGTCCCTCCAACGTTTCCTGTCATACTGGCTTGGTGGTGATAAATTCCTTTATCTTATTTTTGTCTGGGGAGCTCTTTATCTGTCTTTTAACTCTAAATAATAACTTTGCTGGATAAATTATTCTTGGTTATGGATCCTGGGTCTTCATCCTGTTGAATATTTTTAGCTAAGCCCTTCTGTCCTGCATAGTTTCCTTTGAGAAATCAGCTGCCAGTCTTATGGGTGTTCCCTTATAAGTAAGTATCTGTTTTCCTCTTGCTGCTTTTAACATTCTTTCTTTGTATTTAACCTTTGGCATTTTAATTATGATGTGTCTTAATGTGGGCCTCTTTGGATCCCTGATTTTTGGAATTCTCTGAGTTTCCTGGGGTTTTATGTCCCTTTCCTTCATCAGGTTAGGGAAGTTTTTCATCATTATTTCTTCAAACACCTTTTAACATCTTGGTTTTCTTCAGTTACGCCAACCAGACAGATATTTGGACCCTTAATAGTGTCCCATATGCTCCTTAAATTATTTTTAGAGTCTTGGCATCTCATCTCTTGACATTCTATCCTCTAGATAGAGCATTTGATCCTCTTTATTCACTTTGTTTATTCCATTTAATATACTTCTCATCTCAGATAATCTGTTCTTCATTTCAGACTGGTTCCCTTTTATAATTTCTATTTCCATTTTTATGTTTTTTTAAAAATCTCTTCATTGAAGTTCTTATCTACACTTCCCAAAAGTTCATTGAGCATCTTTATAACCAGTGTTTTGAACTCTGCATCTGTTAGATTACTTGACTCCATTATATCTGGCTCTCTGTTCTGTTCTCTCATATGGTTTCTGCTTCTTTGTCTTCCCATTTTGGCTGCCTTTCCGTGTCTGTTTCTATGTACTAAGCAAAGCTCCTAAGTCTCCCGGTCTTATTAGTGTGGATTTGTGAAGTAGGTGTCTGTCCAGTGGCACAGTCTTGAGAGGGGTTCAGCTGCAGGCCAAATTTAGCTGAAGCCTCTATCCTTCTAGGGCTACCTGTTAAGATTCAGCAAGCAATCCACAGATGCTGCGCTTATAGTTGCCTCAAAAGGCCCTGCGGGAAACCAAGGCCAACTGTCTCCAGTGTGAGTCTAGGCGCTGCTCAGCAAGAAGCACCTGACTCGCTGAGGATATACCTGGATGTGGCTTGGGTGGGGCCGCGAGATGGGGGAGGCAGGGTTTCAGGGAATCCTCTGTGCGGAGAGACCTTTGTTATCCAGTTTGATGATGTTTCAGCTATGGCAGCACTGTGTCCGGCACACTGGTAGTGGGGAGGGCTCAACAGGGAACAATGGATACCTCTGGCACTTCTATACAGATCGAGTCTCGCCTTGGCCCTCACTCTGACAATGTCTCCCTGTAAGTCCCGGGTGCCCCCTGCGTGCAGCCCAATTGGCATGTGACATCTATTCCCATTTTTTGAGAGTGTTTATCATAAATGGATAATAGATTTTGTCAAATGCCTTTTCTGCATCATTGATATGATCATATAATTTTTATCTTTCAATTTATTAATGTGGTGTATCACTTAATAAATTTGCAAATATTGAAACAACCTTGCATCCTGGGAATAAATCCAACTTGATCACGGTGTATGATCTTTATAATGTATTGCAGAATTTGGTTTGCTAATATATTTTTAAGGATTTTTGCATCTATGTTCATCAGGGATAATGGCTTATGATTTTCTATTTTTGTAATGTTTTTATCTGGTTTTGGAATCAGGGTAATGGTGGCCTGGTAGAATTTTCTTGGGAGCCTTCCCACCTCTTGAATTTTTTGGAATAGTCTGAAAAGGATAGGTGTTAATTATTTGAATGTTTGAAAAAATTCACCTGCGAAGCCATCTGGTCTAGGATTTTTGTGTGTTAGGAGTGTTTTGATTACTGATTCGATTTTATTAGCAGTACTCAGTCAGTTCAGATTTTTTGTTTCTTCTTGACTCTATCTTGGAAGATTGTATGTTTTTAGGAATGTATTCATATCTTCCAGATTGTCTAATTTGTTGGCATGTAACTGCTCATAGTATTGTCTTATAATTCTTTGTATTTCTGTAGAGTCAGTTGTTATTTCTCCTCTTTTATTTTTGATTTTATTTATTTGGATCTTCGCTCTTTTTAACTTGATTAGTCTGGTTAAACCCTGCCTCCCCCAATTTTGTTTGTCTTTTTAAAGAACCAGTTCATGGTTTCAATGATCTTTTGTATTATTTTTTTAGATTCTATTTCATTTATTTCCAGTCTGATTTTTATTATTTCCTTCCTTCACACACTTGGGGCTTTGTTGGCTCTTCTTTTTCTAGTTCGTTTAGGTGTAAGGTTAGATTGTTTGAGATTTTTCTTGTTTCTTGAGGTAGGCCTGTGTTGCTATGAATTTCCCTCTTAGGATTGCTTTTGCTGTGTCCAATAGATTTTGAGTCATTGTGTTTTTATTTTAACTTATCTTTAGTCATCTTTTGATTTCTTCCTTGATCTCATTGTTAACCCATTCATTGTTTAGTAGAATATTATTTAGCCTCCATGTGTTTGTGTATTTTTCAGTTTTTTTCTTGTAATTGATTTCTAGTTTCACACCATTGTGGTCAGAGAAGATGCTTGATATGATTTCAATCTTTTTAAATTTACCGAGACTTGTTTTGTGACCTAACATGTGGTCTATCTTGGAAAATGTTTCATGTGCACTTGAGAAGAATATGTTCTGCTGCTTTGGGGTGAAATGCTCTAAAAATATCAATTAAATCCTTCTCGTCTAGTGAATCATTTAAGACTTCTGTTTCCTTGTTGATTTTCTGTCTGGGAGACTTGTCAATTGGTGCCAATGGGTGTTAAAGTCTTCTACTATGACTGTATTACTGTTGATCTCTCTCTTTATGTATGTTAATATTTGCTTTATAAATTTAGGTTCTTCTATTTTGGGTGCATAAATGTTTACTAGGATTATATTCTCTTGTTGGATTGATCCCTTTATGCAATGTCCTTCGTTGTCTCTTATTACAGACTTTGTTTTAAAATCTGTTTTGTCTTATATAAGTATTGTAACCCAGCTTTTTTTTTTTCATTTCCATTTGCATGACATATCTTTTTTTACCCCTTTACTTTCAGTCTGTGTGTGTCTTTCGATTTGAAGTGAGTCTCTTGTAGATAGCATATGTGTTGTTTTCTTATCTATTTGGCTATGCTATGTCTTTTGATTGAAGAATTGAAACTATTTACATTTAAAGTGATAATTGATAGGTACATAGTTATTGCTATTTTCTTATTTATATTTATGTTATTTTTTCCTTTTCCTTTTTCTTCTTAAAGATGTCACTTCAACATTTCTTGTAATACTGACTTGGTAGTAGTGAATTCCATTCTCAGTGAGAGTCTTGCTGAGTAGAGTAGTCTTGGTTGTAGGTCCTTGCTTTTCATCACTTTGACTATTTCATGCCAGTCCCTTATGGCCTGCAGAGTTTCTGTTGAGAAATCAGCTGACATTCTTATGGGAGTACCCTTGTAGGTAACTAGCTGCTTTTCTCTTGCTGTTTTTAGGATTATTTTTTGTCTTTAACCTTTGCCATTTTAATTATGATGTGTCTTGGTGTAGGTCTGTTTGGGTTCACCTTGTTTGAGACTCTCTGCTTTTCTTGGACTTGTATGTCTATTTTTTCCACCATGTTAGAGAAGTTTTCAGTTATTATTTCTTCAAGTATTATTTCTTATTAACCTCTTGCTTTCTCTTCTCTCCTTCTGGTACTCCTATGATGTGAATGTTGTTATGTTTGATGTCCCAGAGGTCCCTTAAATCATCCTTATTATTTAATTTTTTTTTTTTCTTTTTGCTGTTCCAATTGGATGTTTTCTGTTACACTGTCTTCCAAATTGCTGATTGGTTCCTCTGCTTCATCCAACCTACTGTTGATTCATTCTAGTGTATTTTTCATTTCAGTTATTATATTCTTCATTTCTGTCTGGTTATTTTTTTATGGTTTCTATGTCCTTTTTTATGTTTACTTCCTCTTTGTTGAAATTCTCACTGAGTTCATCTACTCTTCCCCTAGTTCCTTGAGCATCCTTATGACCAGTGTTTTGAACTCTATATCTGTTAGGTTGCTTGGCTCCATATGTCCTTATAAGAAGTGGAGAAAAGACAGAGACAGACACACAGAGAGACTTCATGTGATAGTGGAGGCAGCGATTGGAAAGATGAGTCTACAAGCCAAAGAATACCAGCAACCACCAGAAGTTAGGAAAAAGTGAGGAAGGATCCTTCAGAGGGAGCATAGCCTTCTGACAGCTTTCTGACTTCTAGGCTTCAGAATTGTAAGAGAATAAATTTCTGTTGCTTTAAGCCATCACTTGTGGTACTTTGTTAAGACAGCCCTAGGAAACTAATACAGAGACAAGGCAAAATAATGTATTGGGAATATGAATGACTGGGATTGGGGAAACACTGCCACAGGATAAAGCTCAACATTTTCAGTGTGGCTTAAAAGTTTCTCTACCATCTGATCCTGATGATTTTTCCAGTTAATTCTCTTGCCATTCTCCCTTTCGCAAGTTATGCTTCAGCCATGCTGAACTTCTCTGTTTCTGAGTTTTTCTTACTTTAAGTAGGTGACAAGTGGTATTCCCTCTCTTTTATTACTGACCAGCTCTTTTCATCTGTCTAACTCCTCCTTACCTTGCAGATCTCAACTAAATTATCGTTTTCTTCCTAGAAGTCTTCCCCAAAGCCTAGACTAGGTGATTTCTTCTGTTTTATGTGCCTAGAGCTTTCTGCAGTTCTCCTTTTATTATATTCATTGCCTTTTATTATTGATAATTGCTGAATTGTTTACTTTCTTGCCTGACATATCTCATTTTGGTCACCACTATTTTTCTAATACCTAACATAGTGTCTGGTATATAAGAAATACTCAATAAATATGTCAAATAAATACTTAATATTTCATGTGAACCCTGAAAAAAGATATATTTACCATTGCCCCCAGTGTGTTATTTATCTATATGCTTTTAATATATGGCCAAGTCTGACATTGAAATATT
The DNA here is from genome assembly GCF_902729225.1 of Pteropus medius. Lineage (NCBI taxonomy): Eukaryota > Metazoa > Chordata > Mammalia > Chiroptera > Pteropodidae > Pteropus > Pteropus medius. Next base: position 9,940,033 of record NW_024354500.1, on the reverse strand, counting down.
ATTGCCATACTCTTTACTACTTGTTATCTTTTGAGGTAGCTTGAGGGGATGAAAAGAAGACTGAACTAAGAGTCAGACAATATGATTTCTCTTCTTCGTTTTGCCACAAATTAGCTGTGTGATATTAAGCAAATATTATATCATGTATCTCTGGTTCTCAGTTTATTAACTGAAGGAGATGGACTAGTGATTATGAAATTTTTTTTGAGATCTGAAACCATGTTTCAGGGTGGGGCCTTATACCTGCCTTAATATTCTAAGAACTGTTTTAATTAGAAAAGCACCATTGTAAATGTGAAAAATTGGTGCTAATTCTGGTGTGCCTCTTGACCTGCAGAGATTGGAAAGCCAGGAGATATATTACATAGGCTCCCTTGCAGCTATTGTAGTGAATATGATTTGAGTTTGGTCATTTAGATGAGATTTGGAAGGCAGAAGTGAGGTTGAAGTTCCATCTCTTATGCTTTCAGTATTTCTACCGCCAACCCCAGTTGTGAAGGTGTTTCTTTTTTTGGTCTTTTTCTAAGGTAGTGTTAGCAGACATCCCAGTGTCCAGCCACCAGCTGTGTGGGTGTCAAAATGGCATCATTGTGCATCTGCAGATCATAGTAGGCACAGCTAATTCAGGACCTGGGCAGCAGTAGCATTAGCTGTTTTGATGACAAAACATGGCACCTGGGATGTGGTTTCAGAGCCAGAGGTTTCCTGACTGTAGAAAGGGCAGCAGGTTCTTGGTGGATTTTTTCTGTGGTGCAGCTTTGGGAGGATTGGATGTTCAATCCAAAGTCTGTTACTTCAGGGTTTTCAGAGATGTGTAAACTATTTAATGCTCAGTTCTGAATTCCTTCTTAAACTGGCTTAAGTGGATTTTATTTTCTGCAACTGAATTCTGTCTGATACAAACATGGACATTTATGGAACTCAATCAAGAATGAAGTAATTTCAACAAGGCTTTATAATTTAGTAGAGTTATTTTCCTTTTCACTGCAATCCTACCATTAAGTTCAGAATAGAGACTTTGCATATAAGTGGTTCACGTTATGACTCCCATCCAAGTACTAACCAGGCCCGACCATGCTTAGCTTTCGAGATCAGACAAGATTGGGCGTGTTTAGGGTGTATGGTCATAGACATGATTCATGTTAGAGTCATTATGAAATAATTCCATTATCTAGTTCCTGAGACTGTTTTGCCTGATCACCATGGCACTGACACACTCAGACAAAGCTATCTCATTTCTTTATTCTGCTTATATTATAGCTTGCTTGACAGATTCAAATATGAATAAATCAAGGTCTGTTACCTGTACTGAGAGAGACCTTGGAGAATTCTATCTTTAAAAATTATAAAGTAAGCAAAAAGCCATTTTTATTTTCTTCCTCTGCTGAGGAAGTCAAGGCTATCAACCCACTCTGAAGCATCCCTATCTACAGCACACACTATTACTATGTGGTTACTGGCCCCCAAAATACTGACTGGCTCAGCTTGAGGGTTTGATTCACATGTAAAATATCCAAATCCTGCATTTGGATCAATTGTGAGTGATTTCTCAGGTAAATCATATCATTGTTTTTTGAAGGAGTCCAGGAGGTCAGGAGCAAAGCTCTTTGAAAATGCAGAGAACATGTTATTCTTCTCATTGACAATATGTTTCTGGTGAAAAATTAGATGCCATAAAAGTCCTGCTGACCCAGCTAATGTCTCTGTGGTTGTGTTTTTGTTTGTTTGTTTTCTCAGGACGAGTGCCTGGTTCTGGGGAAAAAAACATCAATAAGCTCACGATCGCATCTTTATTCAATGTGAGTATGTGATTAGATCACTGCACTTTGAAAATATTCTGTTTATTAGGCCTGAGTGTTTCCTGATAAACACAGGTACTGGGTATGGGGAGAAACTATGTTTAGAGTATCTGACTATTCTCATATAGTGATTTATATGTGATGGTATTCGTTCTCTGGACAAAAAGAAAATTCAGAAATAAAAGGACATTTCTATGGTGTCCAGATGAAGAGACAAACTGACATCTTTCTTTGTTTTGTTGCCACTTGACAAATAATCGGTTTATCCAGAGTCCAGCTATTGTACTATATACTGTGATACCGCATTTTGGCCAGTGACTTGGGTTGTATGATTTTTCCTACTTTACTGATGAGAAAGATGAGATAAAGATGTTAGCAGAAGTTGCTAAGGTCACATAACTGACAAGCAGATCTTCTGACTCTGACCTAGGGTTCTTTCTGCTACTGCCTGAGATTTTCACATCACATTTCACAGAGATGCCTCCAGCTATCATGCGAGGCTGTGGGTTGTGTGGTGATGGTAATGAAGAGAGAGAGTGTTTGAACAGAGTTTCGAGCTGATGAGTTTACCACCACATTTAGATCAGAGCCTTTATTTATTCTAGGTACAAGGATTCCACAGAGATTTCACTTAAAAAGAGATTTCAGATCCTCAAATGTTTGGGCTATGAAAACTTTCTTGACATTTCTGTTCTATCCTTCCTTGTTTTTTCTCTCCTCTTGACAAACTTTTCTAATTTCTCCCCCTTTATGAAAAAAAAAAAAGAAGAGGAAAAGCAAAGGAGGCCCTGTTGTATGTGAATGGCCACAGGCATGTGGGTATGGGTTCAGTTCAATAAACATTCTTTGATTACTTGTTCCTTCAATTCTTCTATTCAGTAAATATTGGCGGAGTATGAGCTTTGTGCTGGGGACACAAATGCCAGTAACACATGGTGCCTGTCCTCATCATTTTATGTGTGAGTTTGGGATGGGAGTGAAGAGAGAAACTTTGAGACAAAGTGGCTGTAAGTATTTTAATATGAAAACTTTTGTTGGTTACACTAACCTCATGATGACATGGACTAGGTAAATTTTGGCTTTTGTTGACTTTCCATTTCTGTGTCAGCAGCTCCATCTCTTACATAGGTGAGGCTGAAGGACCTTCTCTTCCTTTAGGAAAGAGCTCAAGAGAAAACCAGAAAAGCCAGGAAGACTATAGTACCTTTTAATTCTCACCTGAATGTTGCCAAGAGAACAGAGTTGAAGCTACAAGTTGAATGCAAGATTCCAGTCTTAAGTGTTCACTAGCTCAAAAAGTCTTCTTTTGGAAGCTGGATTGGATTCACACTTTTTTTTTTTTAGGCAGAAAAATTTGTATAGGAGCAGTTAGAAACTATTAATAGCAAATCTAGATTCAGTTCAAATGATAAATGGCCCATTATATTCTGACAGTCTCAAGAGGTGGAACATAACCACTAGAAAAAGCACACAGAATTAATGATACATCGGTATACTCAGTTCATATTTTTTCCTCAAGATGTTATTGTTTTAGCATTTTCCTGCATTTTAGAGACAAATTTGATAACCAGTAACAATTTCCCATTTTATGTTCTAAAGTTGATTAACATATCTAGCAATGTCACTCTTATAGACATTAATTCTCATTCCTCAGGATATTGGGGCAGCTTTAGCTGGGCTTCTCTCAACATAGAAGAGACCATTTTTGAAATTACGTATTTTAACAGTTTTCCACTTACTGGTGGGAATTATGTTAGCAATGAGCAGGGAAGTTTTCATTAGCATATTGGACCTTACTTAAAAATCAAGTCTTTGACTCAAGGGTTTGGCCTGGCTGTAGAATCTAGGTTTCCTACTGCCTGCCATTAACCTTCAGCCACTTTTATGTTCATTCTATATTGTGTGAATCAGTTTTTTAGGGCTGCCATAACAACATACCATAGACTGGGTGGTTTAAACAACAGAAATTTATTTTCTCGCAATTCTGGAGGCTAATCAGAATTTAAGATCAAGGTGTTGGCAAATTTAATTTCTTCTGAGAGCTATGAAGAAGGCTTCTCTCCTTGGCTTGTAGATGGCCATCTTTCTCCCTACGCCTTCACATGGCCTTCCCTCCATGTGTGTCTGTGTCTTAATCTCTTCATGTAAGGACACCAGTCACACTGGATTAGGACTATGCTTATGACCTCATTTTACCATACTTACCTTTTTAAAGACCTTTCTCCAAATATAGTCACATTTTGGGATACTTGGGGTTAGGACTTCAACATATTAATTTGGAGGAGATAAAATTCAACCCATAATCATTTAGGCGACTCATAATAGGCTAAGGTGTCTGAGTTAAAACATTTCACATTGATATGAATTGTTTTTTAATGTTGGCTCCATTAATAGCATGGGAAAAGCATAAATTGAAATTTTACTTAGGTTTAAGGCTATTATTTTAAGGTTCTAAACACAGGTAACAGATTTACACACATGCAAATCTCTCAAGAAAGCTATAAGATATTATAAATGGAAAAGAGAAGGTAAACTCTTTGTTATAAAACTTTGGTGATGGACACCACACAAATAAATAACTAGATACTTAAAAGCATTTTATTATATGGTAATAATTAAGAGATAATGGACACCGTGTCCATTTTAAGCCTTAACAATGGGGTTTCGATGAAAAGATTATTGTGAAACCTTATTTAAAGTTGCCTCATGCTGACTGATTTTCAGTAATGAAATATTATTTGAGCAAAATCAATGATTAATATTATAGGATTTTTTAAAGCCCAAAAGCTGCTTTAAATTAAGTGGTTTCAAATTTTAAACCAGATAATCACATATATCACTATGATGCCAGGCCCCTAGGGAGAGTATCAAGCCACCTATTATAATGCCAGCCTGTTCTCTAGGCTAGTTCAATTATTACCTGAAATTCAAGCCATGTAAAGCATCTTCTGTAAACTGTAAATTTATTTATTTTACAAATAGTTTTATAGCACTTTCAGGTACTATTCTAATCACTTGAATCTATTTGTTAATTTAATCTCTATAATAACTCTGTGTGGAAGGCACAACAATAATTATCAACCCCATTTGATAAATGGGGAATCAAAGGCACAGGTAGAGTAAGTTACTTGTCCATACTTACACAGCTAGTAAATGGTATTGCTGAGATTTGGGCTCTAGGATCTGGGCTTTTGATGACTATACTGTGTTACTAGGAGAGTAGGAGAAATGAGAGGGATTTAGAGTGAGTACAGTGCTGAGGAAGCTTCACCGAGTAGGCAGAGCAGAAGGGTCTCTGAGGATTGACCAAGATATTAGGACTGTGCTCTTTGGTCCTGGGTCAGAAGCTGTTCTCTCTTCTCCCACCTCATGACCCCCTCCAGCTGCTGGCTCATTTCTTTGTTCTCTTTCATAGTAAATCCACTCGAAAGTCTTGTCCGTATTCAGTTTCCATGTCTACTATATTCCCATTGGATAGCATTGGCTTAACATCTGTGCCTTACAGAATCAACATACCTGAGAGATAGACTCCTCAGTTATGACTCCTCAGTTATGAGGTTCCTCTTGACTTAACAGAAGAATTAGGCTTTACACTGATCGGTTCTAGGTTTGTGATTTGGAAGCCTGCAACAAGCACAGACTGTTAAATACAATCTTGGACAATTTCATCTAAGAGTCCATTTAAGTTAATGTTAGTTTTTCTTTTCTTTATAGCAAGCAACAGTTGATCCTGTTCAATTTAATGGCAATACATTAAATTAGTGAGTCATCATTCTTCTGATGTGAACTAACTGTAATGTGCCACTGGACCTTTCTAGCAGCCTGCATTCAAAATTGCAGAACCAATCTCCAATGGCTAAAATATCTGCAGGATCTGTGCCTGTGAATTAAGATGATGGGATGGATCAAGCAACATCTGAAGGGGGCTTGAGATTTAGAGTGAACACAACACTCTTATCCATGTTGCTTTTCTTCAGGTGAAATGCCAAGCTTTTCTAAAATTTTAGTGACATAATTAAAAGTAAACTAGGGATAGCAAAGTTTGCCTTGAAAGAACTAGACAAACCCATAGAATAAAAGGCTAGTAACTGGTATGGAGTACAGAATCACCTTGAGAGTCTAATTAATGAAAAGGAAAGAGGTTTTTAGATTTGAAGCCAGGTTCCAGCATTCAGTTCTAGTAACTGTTAAGCTGATAACTGACCATCTAACCTGTGGACAAATCATTTCTCCCTCTATAGCCTTATTCTGGAAAATTGGGAAGGGCTAGTATCAGAACAGATGATTGCCAAGATCCCCTTCAATGCTGACATTCTGGAAAACTACCTCTTTAGGTTTCTATCTTAAATAATGGGCTAAATGCTGAGGCTATTTGCTGAGATGGGGAAGTTTGCCATGGGAAATAGTGTGCATTTATTGGGACATGTTAGGTTTGAAATGCCTGCAAGGAGATGCCACATAGGCAATTACAGTACTAATCTAGAGTTCAGAAGTGAGTTTTGAGTTTGAGATAGATATTTGCAAGTCAGCAGTAGAAAAATGATATTTAAGCCTATAGAAATTGATGTGCTTACCTAGGGAGAAAGTTTAGAGAACAAAAGGTGAAATTTCCAAAAGATGAGTCCCAGGCATGTTTTAAATAGTGGAAAGTTGAGGAAGTGTATGATACCCTGAGTTGGTTATTACTTTAGGTTGTCAGCCTTTTGAGTGCTTGCTATTCTTGCTAAAAAACTCATCAGCTTCTTTTCTCTATTGTTAAATCCCATCTTAATATAAATCTAGTTCTTAATAATATTTTTAATTCCTCTCATTCAAATGAAATTTAGGTGTTTATTAAAAAGAAAAGCCCAAGTGTTCCTACAAAGATTCCTTCCTTCCTCCTCTATCATTACAGAACTCCATTTATTTGTTCAGTGCTTATCCCTGTGACTCAGGTAAAGTAAGACAACCTCTAGCTCTAGCCATTGCTCCTTTGCCTGTGATTGGTTCACAGCTTGACATATGATCCAATCAAGGCTAATGGAATGAGAGGAGAGATTTTCTGGGGTTTCTTTGACTCATCTTCCTGACTTTTTTGGGAAAGTTTCATATGTTTTTAAAATAAAGGTTGGATTCACTGCATACGTGAGAAGAAGAACCTGTCTTTTCAAGGACCTTACATTAGAAGTTCTCACTTTCATATTTAGCTGTCACTGGCAGACTTCTCTGATGGCTGAGAGGTTCAGTTTCCAGAATCAGATCCTCAGTCCCCTTTGACCACACTGTGAATGCTAACTTTGCTCGTCAGATCACAAGCCCTGATCTAGAGGTGTGCTGAGAAGGAGGGAGTGAGAGTGAGAATGAGGAACAAGAATCCAGGGCTCAGTACTTATGAGGGTCAGCAACCTGTGAAATGATTCCTATGAAGTTTGCTTAGAGTGAAAGAAATAAGAGCGGGTTCATAGTTTTAATCTTCTTTATCAAAAATGGTTGCGAAATAAGGAAAAAGAAGTCAACATTTATTAAGTAGTTATTATTTTTAAAGGGACTCTGCTAGGAGCTAGGAGCTTCCATGTGTGTGGGGTAGTAAAAGGAAAGTGAAGGAAGGAAGAGGATAGGGATTTAAAAACCCTCATTAAGGTATGGGTCTGTTGCCTGCATGTTGAGAGGCATATATATTTTATTTAATTCTCAAATAAGTTCTTTGCTGCATCATTACCTTTTTTTTTTTTAGAATGAACAGAGTCACAGAGAAGTTGAGTAACTGATTTAAATTCACACAGCTGATTGAATAAAATCAGATCCCTCACTTCAAAGCTACTTTTCACTATATTATTCACACTTTCCTCCACCATTCTCATTCTCATCCCTCCTCATTCCTACTTATAGAGCTTCTCCGGGATAATGTGTCATAAATCAGCTTGTCTAAAAATGGGGACAAGGACAAGTTCTAGGTTGCACTTTGCAGTTCACAGCAATTGGCACCAAATCTGGAGAAAGAGTGGTTCATAAACAGGTCCTTTTTCCAGATTCCTTTGCCCAGCTTAATTGGTGGTCTTACCAGTCAATTTGTTTCTTGGCAGATGTCTGTGATGTTTATTTGCTTCTAGCACTATCTTTAGTTTTTCTGTTTTCATTGTTTTCTCTTACAGATATGGTTTTTCAATAAAATTATTCTTAAACTCAAACAGATTTTATCATGGCATGTGGCCATTCTCCTACAGTTTATTTTCTGTTGGTGTTGAAAATACCAATTTTGGGAAGGAGAGACTCAGAGAAGCCCATGGTAATAGGATACAGGTATGGCTGCACTTCAAATTGAAAAGTCTTTGGTTCCCTTTGAAGTAAGAGAATGAAGACCATGGTTTAAATACAAATGTTTAGGATGGGGACATAATTGAATTATTGAATCCTTGCTAGAGAACTGGTCTCTGAGTCAAAGGATACAAGATCAGAAGTTAGAGATCAAGAAGTAATAATCAGAGGTTGCTAAGCGGAAAGAAAGAGAGATATGAGTCTAAATAAATGAGAGTAAAAGGGGTCAAATATGTGGTGACAGAAAGAAATCTAACTATGGGCAGTGAATGCACAATGCAATATATGTATATGTGTATATATATATGCCTTACTGTTGAATTGTACACCTGAAACTTACTGGATTTAGTTAACCAATGTCACCATAATAAAAATAAATTAATTAAAAATAAATAAATGAGAGCAAAAGGATACAGTGAAAGACTCCTCCTTGAAGGTAGGCTATTAGTAGATATCTACAAGGATAATGCTTTGTCCTCATGAATTATGCAGAGTGGTGACATAGGGTGAAGGTCTTTCTAGTATCAGTTCCCAGAGAAGAGGTAGTTTCTTAGACAGGAAACCTCATCTTAGATTAGCCTTAGGCAGACAGTAGTGTGATGGCTAATTTTGTGTACCAACTTGACTGAGCCACGGGTACCCAGATATTTGGTCAAACATTACTCTAGGTGTGTTTATGAAGATGTTTCTGGATGATATTAGAATTTAAATCAGTAATTTGAATAAAGCAGGTTTCTCGCCCTAATATGGGTGGACCCCATCCAATCAGTTGAAGGCCCAAATAGAACAAAAAGGCTGACCCTTTTGCAAGTAAGTGGGAACTCCTGCCTGACTGCCTTCAGCTGGAACACAGATGGAAACTGAAAGATTGGCTTTCTGGGTCTTAAGGCTGCCAGCTTTCAGACCAGAACTTACATCATCAACTCTCCTCTAGCTTGCTGACTGCAGATCTTGGGACTTGTCAGGCTCCATAACTACATGAGCCAATTCCTTAATAAATCTCTTTATCGGATGTAGAGAATGAGTGAGTTCCAAGTGAGAACTTCTGATTATCAAGTACCCACAAAGCGTCTGTCATGGGGAGATGAGCCTGGAGCTTGCAAGGGGAGACACCTTTAGAGTAGGCTCTATATATCACATTACCTAGGCCATATAAAACACTGGGCCTATTTCTTTATGTTACCCCTGTCCCCACCTCCACCTGCCCCCTGCTCCACCCTGGCTGTGTGTTTTTCAGTGTTAGCAGGAAGTAGCACACAGAGTTCCCCATATTGATGAGAAGGATCTTAGGAGTACAATTGGGACAGAATTGTCCAGCCACCTCTCCTCTTTCACACGCAGTCTTAGAGGCCTAGGTTTTATATAAGGAAGGAACTCTTTTGTTTTTAAGAAGTATATCTAAAGAAATGAAGTAATTTTGGAAATGTGGATAAAAGGTCTCAGAAGTTGACCTTAGTCTACTTTTTAAGAACTGTTCTTGTGTGTGTGTGTGTGTGTGTGTGTGTGTGTGTGTCTAGGGATAGAGGGAGGATGGGGAGAGAGAACAAGAGAGAGGTGGGGAGGGAACTATGTGTGAGAACCATATGGACATACTATTTATTTCTGTGGTTAACTACACATTACATAAAATATATCATTTTAGCCATTTTACAATGTACAATTCAGTGGCATTAAGCATATCCACAATGTTGTGCACCATCACCACTATCCAGTTCTAGACTTTTTCATTACTCCACGTGGAAACTCTATTTATTAACCAACAAGAAGAAGAAGGATGAATTGACAACTATTGCTCTATTTTGTCAGAAATCTAAACTCTCCTTCAACTTTAACTCTGGACTCTGGATTGGGCCAAATGCCCTAAAAGAAATGATTTGTTTTGTGAATCTGCAAGTTTCCAGTCCTTTAGGGAGCTGATTAAAGAGATGAAGGTGTTCTGCCCTCTCTTCTGCCCTCTGCATAGCCTCTGTAGCCTCACCTCCTCTGCCTGTGCAGAAAAGTACTCTCCTGTTCCAGATCACCACACGTGATGCCTGAAGCTCTTTCAGGGCTCTACAGCAAGAATTTCATTGAAAATCTTAGATGATGTTTAGATGTATTGAATTTCAGAAGACTCACCTCTGAATTTAGAATTCCAAATGAAGGTGTCTTAAAAAAATCAAATTCCTTTCCCACAACCCTAAATCAGTCCTGGAGCTGCTAAATCTATGGTGTCTTGTTTAGGACCAGAGCCTGCCTGGCATCACACCCATTTCCCTTGACTGGCTGATTGAGGATCTCTTTGGTGGGCAGCAGGCACATACTGAGCACAGTGGCTGCCTTTTCCACACAAACTCCTTGCTTCACACCAGTGTTCATTGTGCTAAAGGATGTAGCACTGCTTTGAGGCTTCCCAGAGAGGTGATAACATTGCTGTTCTCAAAAAGTTGCTGGAATTCATCTTTGAAATTTATTTTCCATTGCTGTGATCGCAAAGCTCCAAAAGAGAAATTCTTTAGGATTTACTTAAAACAAACAAAAAGGAAACAGTACAAAAGAAATGGCTCACACTAACATATGAAATAGAAAAAGAAAACATACGATGAATGGTATGGGCTCTGCATCCATTTCTAACGTATGCATTGGGTTTCCCCCTCACCACAGTCCAAGCAATTCTTGGACACCAGCTGGGTGTTCCACCATTCAACTCAGTTCTGGCACTAGCTACCCAGAGACAGCATCAGATTCCAAAGGTTGAGGGCTCAGTCCCACAAGACTACCCTCTATTTCAGATGCCAGTCTCAAACCCAGATTGTTATCTATGCTTCTGACCAAATGGCTATAAATCAGAGGTTCCCAGAACCCCTTTGGTTTCAATTACTTTGCTAGAGTGGCTCACAGAACTCAGGAAACCATTAATTCAAGGAGTTTAGTGGTTTATTATAAGAGTATAACTCAAGAAGAGTCAGATGGAAGATATACATAGGGCAAGCTATGGCCAAAGGGCACAGAGCTTCCATGTCCTCTCTGCACATGCCACTCTCTCCAAACCTGCACACATTCACTAGTCCTCTGAACCCTGTTCTTTTGGGTTTTTATGGAAGCTTCATTACTTAGGCATTATTGATTAAATCATTGGCCATTGGGCTTGAAAGTTCCAACTCTCTACTCACATGGTGACTCGAGTTACCCAATAACTCTGGGGACTAGCTCCCGTCCGATGCTTTCTCAAAGTCACCTCATTAATATAATAAAAGATACTTTTATTACTCTCTTTAGGAAATTGAAAGATTTTAGGAACTCTGTGCCATGAATAGGGTTGAAGGTCAACTATATATTTCTTATCATAAACCACAATATCACAATGAGTACTTTTCACATATTTACGTACTTTTTAAGTAAAGTTATATTCCTTTCTATAAATTTAATAATACTTTAACTTCCACCATTTTTAGAAACCAAAGTAAATGTGTAGAAACTAAAACAAATCTTTAAAGTATATTAACTTACTTCTTAAACACTTGGTTGGATTCCTTTCTCCCTGCCTGACGAAGCACAGACTTAACCAATATTCGCTATTCTCACTGACTCAGTCAGTCATACTTGACCAAAAGTCCACCAGTACATAAAGTAGCTCACTGCTATTCAGCTTTTAGAGTTCTGAGAGCTTGTGTCTGCCTCCTTCCACTTTTCTTTGTCTCCTTTCTTATTGTGTGCTCACCACTTTCATTCTTTCTATCTTCAGGATATCTGTCTCCCCATTTCCAACTTCTTTTTGCTATTGCATGTGTATAAAGTTAAGATGATGACTTGTCAGTAGGTAGCCTGCAAGTGAGGACCAAAAGCTTTTGCCTTTGGAATAACATGTATAAACTTTAGTGTATTTAGACTTTTTTTCCTTTTGGTTTTCAGATCCATAACTGTGTGCTATGTGGCTAAAGCAAAGAGACACAGTATAGTTAAAACTGTGGATTTTAGAGCTTGATGGTCAAGGCTCAAATCCCAGCCCTGTCACTGAGCTGTGTGACATTTTTGGAAAGTTATTCAATCTCTTGTGCCTCAGTTTCCTTATCTGTAAAAAGGGTATATAATAGTACCACCTTATAATGTTATGGTATGATTTCAATACATTAACATCTGTAAAACATTAAGAAGAGGGCCTGACAAATAATAAGTTTTTATCTGAAGTTAGCTTTTTAAATGAAATCTGTTAATATAATTTATACACAGACATAAGAAAAACAGCTGGAAAAGTTTATAGTTCTCCTGCTCCTTTAATTTGATTCACACATATATTTTGAATACCTATTTTGTGCAATACATTGTGTTAAGTGCTATGGACCATACATACCAAGAACTGTCTGAAGAGTTTCCTAAATAATGGTGTGGTTACCAATCTTAAGTGTAAAAGATGTGAGAATAAGTATGAGCATACTTATAAACAGAAAGAACCCTCGCAGAGACAGTGAGGATTACACTCAGCATGGTGGGGCCCAAACAGGGTTTTAATTATTCATGTTAGGTAAATTTTGTGTCCCTGAGCAAAATAGTATAGACAAACCTTTAGTAATTATATGACAGCTGCTCTGAGTGGCTCTTTTGGGAGAAATAAGTCAATGCAAGCTAAGTTCTTGCTGTAAGCAGACCGACCTTGGGAGGGTTTGACAGTGGGTGTCCTGCTGTGAGGGCTAGAGGCAGAGGGGGATGGGCAGAAAGAGGGAGAGAGTAATGGCATGGAGGAGTCAAGAGATTGTAGGGAGTGGGCGGCCGAGGGCCATAACTCACTTGCTCAAATGATGCTATAATACCCATATTGATCTTTCTGGCTTTTTTTTTTCTTTTTGAATAAGCCACTTGAGAAGGGGCCTCGTGACTCTCAAGTTAAAGAAGTATTACTAAAATCATAGCCACTGCTAACTACATCCATTCCAAGAGAAGACATTAGACCCATTAGGCAGCCTACCTTGGAATTAGGGATGTGAAACGGGTTGGGAGAAAAGATTGTGTCACTTCTATCTTTGTTTCTTTTGTGTACTATGCCCAGGAAATAAGCCTCTTGTCAACTTTTAGTGCATAGGATTAAAAATGCTCAATTTAATCCTTCCACATAGATGGGTAGGAGATGGCTAAACCATTATCTCCATGCTTATTTCTTTAGCTAGCAAAGAGAATTTATCTGCAAACAAAAGTATGCACATCTTCACTTGATCGTGTTTAGTCATTTATTGTTTATTCTTTGCTTCTTGTGTTGGCATGTTATTCAATGTATTAGTCTGCTAGGGCCTCCATAACAAAGTACCACAGATAAGGTGGCTTAAGTAACAAATTTTTTTTTTCTCACAGTTCTAGAGGCTGGGAGTCCAAGATCCAGATGCTGCAGGGTTTGTTTCTCCTGAGGCCTCTCTCCTTGGCTTGCAAACGGTTGCCTTTTTGCCTTGTCTTCACATGGACTTTTCTCTGTGTGTGTGTATCCCGGGTATCAGTTCCTTTTCTTATAAGGACCAGTCCTATTGAATTAGAGTTCCACCCTAACATTTAACCTTAATTACTTCCTTAAAGACCCTATCTCCAAACAGGCACATGGCGAGTTAGGGCTTCAACATATGAATTTTAACAGGAGGGCATAATTTATTCTGTACACTCAGTAAGATTATAAACTTGCATGGAAGAAGAAGTCTTTCCTTTGCAATTGCACCGGGAAAGCTGGAACAATCTATAATAAAGAGTAGTATCACTAAAAACAAATAATCTATTGGGGTAAATGTTGAGGGGGTTAGACGATAGTATGGTTTTCTCAAGAGAAAGCATTCTTGTCCAATATATTGAAATTCTTTGAGAGAATGAATATCTAGATAAAGAAAGTGCATAAATACCAGGTGCAAGGTGCCTCAGAGACCATCTAGTTCAAATCCTCTTGTTTTACCAATGAGCACACTGAGTGCCAGGAGGTCATAGGATCTGCACGAAGCCACACAGCTGGCTAGTAGCAGAGCTGGGGGAGATTGCAACATTTACCTTCCATAACATGCTGCCTCCAATATGTCTATGGGTAAGGATAAGGATGAGTAGATACAATCTATTCAAAAACTTCAAAAGTTTGACAATTAAAGGTTATAAAACTTAGAGCTTGAAGGAATTGGTTTTATTTTGGTATGAAACTGATAAATACAAAAAATAAAAGATAGGGAGAGATGGGCATTCATCTTACCATATATGCAGATTATTTGATAAACATCTATTAAAAACCAGCAGGCAATGCTAATGCTTGGCTTTTTAAGTAGAATGAATGGTCTAGGAAGGGCCACTATTCACTAAGTCAGCATTTGCAAAGAGAGGTGTTGGTAAAGGTTAGGAGGAAAAGGGTTGCAGGCATAAATATATTTGGAAACATTGAATTAAAGTAAAAATGATTTCTTCAGTGTGGAATTTCTCTGGGCCATTGATATAATAATTGAGGGGTTAGTATATTCCCAAACTTTTTTGACCAGAGAAGCTCCCTTTTACAGAATATCTCATAGGGAAACACTATGAAGTATATCTGTGCAGTGAAATACCCAGTCAGTGAGGATAAAAGAGCAAAAAGGATCTGGGTGTCCAGGAACACTTATTATTTGCAAAATATATTTTAGCATGCTACTATATCAAGATATAGTCTTGATATCTTCTTTTTCTCATAAGTAATCTCACCTACAGTGTTTGTACATATTGCTTCCTGATGAGGGATGCCTGTTTTCTAATTCTTTTTGTGTTGAGGTTGCTGGTATAGTGCTCTATACATAATAGGTGCTTAGTAGATACTTGTTAGTCATCACTGTGATTGCAGTAGATGAATTTCAATGGTAATGACTAAGAAGTAATGCAATTAGGGAAGAAAAACAAAAGTATGTGTTGTGAGCTCAAAAATTACAAACAGGAAACATCACATTTCTAATTATTCTTAATCGTAATCTAATTTCGACTCAGTTCACATCATAGTTATTAACGTAGCTTCCTTCCCCTTTGAATGTTGCACAAGAATCTGAAGACTTACAAGGGTATGAAAATTGAAGGAGAACCTTAAATCTCCAATTCATCGTGATGACCCCTGACACCCTCATCTGCAAGCCTGGATTATGCAGATAGGCCCAGTGTAATCCCAAGGGTCCTTATGAGAAGGAGGCAGAAGGGTCAGAGTTAGATATAAAAAAGCCAGAGAAAGGAGATCAAAGAAATTATGTTGCTGGCTTTGAAGATTGAGGAAGAGCCCAGGCATCAAGGAATGAAGTGGCCTTTAGAAGGTGAAAAGGGCAAGGGAATAGATTTTTTTCCTAGAGCCTCCAAAAGAAATGCAGCTCTTTTCTACCGATACTTTGAAACCAAGTGAAACCCATTTTGAACTTCTGACCTCTAGGACTATAAAATAATAAATTTGTATTTTAAGCCAATAAGTGCATGGTAATTTATTAGAGCAGCAATAGAAAAACTAATACAGATTTGCAGTATCTTGCAGCTTTGTGTTCTTTCACTTTCTAAATGAGGGTGGAAGGCTGTGGATGTGAGCTGGGTTTACACCATCGTGCCATTCTTCTCCACCACATTGCTGGGATATTGCTTGGAGCAGGGGCTATGTTCTGTGGCTCTACAATGATGCTTTTCCATCTTTTCCTCTTCTCTCTGTTCCCATTCCAAGAGAAAATCTCTTCATTGAGTTCAAAGTTATGAAGAGAAAAAATTCTTGAATTTTCAAAATTCTTTTCTTGAATGGAAGGGAAAACTTCTGTGCAAACATATCATACATGTATAGCTCAATAAATCATCTTACCATATATATACAGAATGATAAATTCTAAGAGGTGAGTTTTGATCAAGAAAAGAATCTTAGATACTTAGATCAACTGTTGGATCAATCTGTTTTCGTTGGCTCACTTGCCTTTCTCTTGCTCTTAGTTAACCTAAAACTCCTCAACCACCTTTTACATATTTATGTGTGTGTGTAATATAATATATATATATATATACATTTTATATTTATAATGTGTATATAATTACTGTATATCACTGTATATAAAAGTTTATATGTATAATTACTATATATAATCTTCATTCATAAAAGGAATAAATAAAAATTTTCTAATTTAGACTTTTCTAGAAAGACTAGTTAGAGTTTTTTGGTTGCTTTGGGAGAGGGATGGAGGCAATGTTTGAAAAAAGATGTCTGAGGATTATTTTAATAGTTTTTTGGACACAGGTAGGTTTATGTACTCTAAATGAAGAAACGACAGAAAATATATGCTTAGTTTAAACTCTAATGAGATTCTTAACTCTTTTCAAAACCATTAATTGCATCCCCTGTTTTTCCTCTGGCAATAGTTAATACATATATTTTTATCCTTTGGACTATAACTGATAAAATGAACAGTTGAAAAATAGAGACTTGAGTGAAACATTAAACTAGAATGAACCATACTAATTTGCTGAATCTTGAACTGAACCCAAATATTACTTTTGTTTTAAATCACAAATGCATCAGTTTTATTCCAAAAAAGTGAACTGATTTGCACCATAATTGAGCCTGTATATTTTCCCCCAATTGTTGAATTGGAAGAAGGCTAAAATACCAGGATGTCCTCTGAACAAAGATGTAGACAAGTGAACTACCGAAGCCCTGCCTATGACTGGAGAACTCGGGTTTTGCATTCTTCCAGGTTGGAAGCCTGGAAATTTGGAAATTATATGGATATTTGAATTAGAGGTTGAAATGGAGGTGCAGATGAGGATTGCCTTACTGGATAATGACTAGGAAACTTGTCAATATTAATTTTCTTCTGAATACCCCTTTTTTTTCTGTTAGGCTCTAGATAGAAACCATCTTTCTACTTTGTAAATTATGCTTTATTATAAAATCTACAATAGAGGGTAAAGACCTTAAAAACCATGTAACCTATTTCTCTGATAATGAAAACCAATTTTTTAGAATGCTGTCTTTGATATTTTGTATCATCTATTGAATATGAGAAATCCATTCCACACTGGCATATAGAATAATTTTCAAGAGGAATTATTTTCTGAACTCATAGACTTCTGAATTAAACAAGTTGCTACTATTATCTTAAGTTTCTTGATTCTACCCATTATTGTGTTGGATCCTTTTTGCTAGATTATCTTCTCCCTCTCTTTTGGATATTTATAGTCGAATATATGTTTCCTTGTTTCTGTTATTTGTTTTGCCAAGGCCTCATTCTTAAATAAGATATCTCAGTATCAGTTAATTGCTCTTTATTTAGCCTTGATAGTTTTAGACATGTTTATAAAAGTTGACTACATTTTGCCATTTGAAACTACCTTTCTAAAAGTATGTTTTGTATTTCTAATCTATGATGATCATGTTGCCCTTGTAATTGCATAAGTAAAGAAAGCATTGAGAAATTTTTTTTTAGCAAGCAATAATTATAGAAACAGTAACAATTAATCTAGAAAATTACCTATGTTCATATGTGCTCTTGGAGGTGCACATAAACTATAATAGATTTTAACAGTGGTTAAAGACGTAAGTAGAAGATTTATTACTGATCATTTGAAGATAACGTTCTCATTGATTTTTTTTTTCAGTTTGCAAATGATCTTTTTCTTAATTTTAAAATTGGTTTTAAAAACATTATGTAAGTTTCAGGTGTACAACATTATAATTCAACATCTGTATGCACTACAAAGTGATCATCATCAAAAGTTTAGTTACTATATTTCACTATATAATTGAGACCTTTCGGGCATTTTGTCTACTCCCTAACCTCCTTCTCCTCTGGTAATCACCATTCTGTTCTCTATATCTATGAGTTTTTCACATGAGTATAATAATATGGTATTTATCTTTCTCTTACTTATTTCACTAGCATAATACCCCCCCTCCCATTTTTTTTTGCCCATGTTGTTACAAATGGCAGAATTTCATTCTTTTTTTTATGGTTCAGTAGTATTCCACTGTACATATATACCACATCTTTATCCATTCATTATTGATAAATACTTAGGTTATTTCCATATCTTGGCTATTGTGCATAATGCTGCAATGAACAAATGGGTGCAAATATCTTTTTAAATTAGTGTTTTCATATTTTCTGGATAAGTCCACAGAAGTGGAATAGCTGGACAATATGATAGTTCTGTTCTTAATTTGAGGAATTAGGAACAGTTTTCTATAGTGGCTGCACAAATTTACATCTCCACAAACAATGTACAGGGTTCCTTTTTCTTCACATTCTCTCCAACACTTGTTGTTTCTTTTCTTTTTCCTTTTTTTGATAACCATTCTAACAGGTGTGAGATGATATCTCATTGTGCTTTGGGTTTGCATTTCCCTAATAATAAATAATTTGAATATCTTTTCATGTGCCTGTTGGCCATTTGTATGTCTTCTTTGGAAAAATATCTATTCAGATTCTTTGTCCATTTTGTATTCAGGTTGTTTGTAATTTTGGTATGAGTTCTTTATATATTTTGAATATTAATCCCTTGTTGGATATATAATCTACAAATATCTTCTCCATTTAGTAGATTGTCTTTTCGTTTTGATAATGGTTTCTTTTTCTGTGCAGAAGCATTTTAGTTTAATATAGTCCCGTTTATTTTATTTTTGCTTTTATTTCCCTTGCCTTTGGAGTTCGATCTACAAAAATATCTCTAAGACTGATATCAAGAGCTTACTGCCTATGTTTTCTTCTAGGAGTTTTATGGTTTCAGGTCTTACATTCATATCTTTAATCCATTTTGAGTTAATTTTTGTGTATGGTATAAGATAGTGATCTAATTTCATTTTTCCCCCATGGGGCTATCCAGTTTTCCCAACACCATTTATTGAAGAGATTATCCTTTATCCAGTATGTTTTTGGCTCCTTTGTTGTATATTAATTGTCCATACATGTATGAGTTTATTTCTGGGCTTTCAATTCTGTTACTCTGTTCCGTGTGTCTGTTTTTAATGCCACTACCATACTGTTTTGATTACTATAGGTTTGTAGTATAATTGGAATTCAGAGAGCATGATACCTCTACCTTTGTTCTTTTTTTTCTCAAGCTTTTAGAATTATTTGTTCTAGGTCTGTGGAAAATGCCATTGGAATTTCGATAGGGATTTTCTTTAGTGAATTTACTATAAGTTTTTGCTTTGTGGTTACTGTGAAATTCACA
This sequence comes from Pteropus medius, assembly GCF_902729225.1. Classification (NCBI taxonomy): domain Eukaryota; kingdom Metazoa; phylum Chordata; class Mammalia; order Chiroptera; family Pteropodidae; genus Pteropus; species Pteropus medius. Next base: position 9,920,798 of record NW_024354500.1, on the reverse strand, counting down.
TACACTATCCCATGTATATAACAGTATGTTTTAAGTTGTTAGCGACTTAAGTTTAAACATATTCCGAAACTTTATATTTTTACTCCCTCCACCATGCTTTATATTTTCGATGTCACATGTTGCATCTTTTTATTTTATGCATTTTAACTAATTACTGTTGTTTTAATTAATTTTGCTACTTTTGTCTTTTAACATCCATTGCTTAATAAGTGAGTGATCTACTACCTTTGCTATAAATTACCTTTTCCAGTGAGATTTTTACTTTCATATGTTTTCTTGTTACTAATTAGGGCCATTTTTTTTTTTTTCAGCTTAATCAAGTCCCTTTAACATTTCTTACAGGCTGGCTTAGTGGTGATGAATTCCTTTAACTTTTGCTTATCTGGAAAATTCTTAATCTCTCTTTCAATTCTGAATGATAACCTTGTTAGGTAAAGCATTTCTGGTCGGAATTTTTTTCTTTCAGCTTTTTGCATGTCATGACACTGTTTTAGCCTGCCTGCAAAGTTTCTGCTGAAAAATCTGCTGATAGCCTTATTGAGTTTCCCTTGTATGTAACAAGTTATTCTCTTGATACTTTTAAAATTCTCTCTTTAACTTTTGCCATTTTAATTATAATATGTTGTGCTATAGATCTTATTGGGTTTATCTTATTTGCAATTCTCTAGGCTTCCTGGACCTAAATGTCTATTTTCTTCACCAGATTAGGGATGTTTTCAATCATTATTTCTTCAAATAAGTTTTCTGGCTCTTTCTTATTATAGAGTTTCTTCCAGGACCCTTATAATAGAAATATTATTTTGCTTGATGTTGTCTCAAAGGTCTCTTAAGGTATCTTTACTTTTTAAGATTATTATTATATTTTTGCTGCTCTGTCTGGACGAGTTCCATTTTCTTCCCTTCAGCTCACTGATTTTTTTCTGCTCTATCCAATCTTTTGTTGAACCCCTCTAGTATATTTTAGTTATTGTTTTCTAAAAAATAACTAAACCCCTCTAGATTAGTTATTGTTTCCTTCAACTCTGTAACTTCTGTTTGGAAATTAGGTATATTTTCTATCTTTCCGTTGACAATTTCGCTGTGTTCATCCATTCTTCTCTTGAGTTTGGTGTGCATATTTATGACTATTACTTTAAACTCTTATCAGGTAGATTGCTTATCTTCATTTTGTTAATGTTTTTTTTTTTTCTGAGGTTCTGTCATATTCTTTCATTTGGAACATATTTCTTTGTCTTATCATCTTGTCTGATCTCTGTTTGTTTCTATGTATTAGGGAAATCAACTACCTCTCCTAGTCTTGAAGGAGTGGCCTTGTGTAGGAGATGTCATGTGGAGCTCTGAAGCATTATTCCCCCTTCCCACCAGAGCTAGGCACTCAAGGAGTATCCCCTGTGTGGACTGCACATGCCCACCGGGGCTGTGGCACTCTTGCCCAGCCTGACTGCAATGCAGGATGTGGGTGGGGCTCTCACTGGGACACTCCCACCAGCTCTAGCAGGTTAGAAGGAGAGTTCCAAAATGATGACCATCAGTACTGGCATTAGCATGGTAGCATGAGATCATGAAACTTGCACCTTCCTGTGTCTCTGTCCCCGGGGAGAGTCCCAACAGTTTCCTGCCTCTCTGGCAGACTCTTCAAGATATAAGTGGGTCGCCTTCAGATATGGTCTAGGTTGTTTTCAAATTGGTGTTTGTGCTGGGTCCCATAGCAAGAGAGTCTGAGCACAAGCCTTTGAAAACAGGTTCTCCATTTCTATAGTTCTATAGTTCTATGATTCTCCTGGATGTCATCCTTACAAAGCCAAGTGTTTGGGGTTCTTCTCTGTTGTACAGGATCTAAAGGTTGGGGTGTCTAATGTGGAATACAAATGCCTTACTTCTTAGGGAAAAGTTTCATGTTTTGAGATCCCTCTGAAGTATGGATCTCTGTACCTTGGTGGGTTTTGTTTTAGGGGCGAGGGCAAGATTGTCTTCTTCCTCTTCTACCCTCTTTTTGATGCTGCCCTTTTATCCTTTGTTGTAGAGGTTCTGGTTATCCAGTTTTCAGAGGAAATTACTCCATATGTAGTTGTAGATTTGTTGTGTCTGTGGGAGGAGGCGAGTTCAAGATCTTTCTGCTGCTGCCATATTGAACATTTGTGAAAATTCATTTTTGTATATATAATCTCATTTTGTCTTAACCACAACCCGAGAAATGAGGCAGAGAAGAAACTGTTATTTGCAGATTTGGAAAGGGTAATTACCTATTCCAAAGACAAGAACTCAGACTGGAAGAAGAGTAAAACTGGTACTTGTTTCTTTCAACAATTAGTCTATGTTCCACTCATTACCTCTTGCTGCTTCCTGAAATGTTCTCAAACAATCCTCTATTTCACTTTAGCTTTACAAAAGCAATAGTTTTTCTCTACTTTGATCCAAATGATCCTCTAGGTGCAAACAGTTTGAAAAAGTCTGAGAAAGAACATTCAGACCAAATATATCTCTTCTTTGGAGTAAAAAAACCATTTCCTTTAGGACCACATAAGCAGACCTAATTCCCACCAAAATTCTGACCAAAGAATTTTGTCTTCTAATTGGATATCATCTCTTCATATCTACTAAAACTTACATTTAAAGAAAGTTTTAAAAATCTAGGTTTTGATCATGAACCTACAGCAAGTTTACAAATACTAAAGATTAAAGCAGGGAGGCATATTGCAGACAGCCCTTGTCTGAGTAGGAGAAGACCAGAGTTCTAGTCTTAAGTCTATCAGTGATTCATTATGCCTGCCTGAGCCTCAGTTTATTAATCTGTGTTATGAGATAGTTGGACTAGCTGATCTCTGCAGTTTCTTCTGCTAACTCTAAGATTCCAAGGTCTTAAACTTAAAATCATTGATTTCTTATAATACCAGATCTTCCAGCCTGTCTTTCAGCAAGCTCATTGAGCTTTTATCTAGTAGAATAATGAGATCTGTATTCTTCTAAGTACACAGTGGGAGATACAGAGAGAACTTTCCAAAACTCATTTCCTCTAGCTTCCGGTACACAGTAGGCATCTGAGTTCCAACCTCTAGAATGTGGGTAGAATGTGAGCAATTTCAAGTCTGAATGCAGAATACTTCAGCATAGTTTTTGTTTTCTCTTGCTTTTGGCCAGAAGCTCAGAACTTTCTGGTCCCGGGTGATAGGGAGCACAAGATAGAAGGAGTCTGAGTTCTTGAATCTCTGAATAAAAGGTCACTTGTTCAACACGTGATTAGACTACTGTGAGTAAGAAATAAACTGTGAGTTCACTGAGGCTATCTTTTACTGTGGCTAGTACCAGAGTGGGAGGCTGACATAATATGAAAAACTAAATATGTCTCACTGGTTTGATGGTCAGATAGTGGGAAGCAAAGAATATATATAGTTATCTGGAAGGTTGAAGAGCTCTTTTGTGCTGTGGCAAAATGTTTGATGAAAATATCTCCTGTGACAACTTGAAAGGCATGTATGTACCTAGGACCCTGCATCTCTCACAGAAATGAGGTCACTGTGATTATATTGACTCTTATTGATTGTTTTGAGAAAAAATATTACAATAAAGAAACAAAGCAAGATTTGGCTATTTCTCAAGCAGAGCATCGAGAGAATGAAAAAATTTTAGATATTAAGGGCCTTGCAGGTTGAAAAAGCCAACTACTTCTGAACCCTGAATAGTAAAATTTAAGACTGAAAGGGTTTTATTGTAAAAGAACATAAGATTCCTCATTTAAACACATTAACTCAAATTAACAGTTATCCAAACTCTATTGTTTTAGATAGGTTAACATAACCATTAAATTGTGATAGACAAGAGAGAGACAGAGAAAAAGAGAGAGGGAGAGAAAAGGGTATGGGATGAAGAAGCTAAGGAAAATAATATAGATTTGAAAACTATGTCTGAGAAGGAATTTTGGATATGATTACTAGCACTTAGAACTTACTGGAAGTGTCTTTTGGCCTACAAAATTTTTCAGGTAATCTTCTGCCAAAGAAAATATAAACCTGTTCTAAGTTCAGGACTTTTAGAGTACTTAAAACAACCTTGGGCAATAAGTGGACTGCAAAAGGTATGCAAACTACAAATGTCCATTTCAGATATAACGTTGGAAGTTAATGGACAAATAATAACATTTCAGAAGGTAGTGTCTATGGTCATGGAAACTAACAAAAGAGGATCTTTTGGAGAACAGAATCAGAGTGTAAGTAAGGAATTTCGCTAACTCCCAGAGTTGAAGGACTTCACTATGGTTGCCCATCAGGATTTATTTTTCCTTTTTTTCATTGACCAGAAACTGCTATGTGCCTTACATTCTTTCATATTTTGATGGCAGATTTTATTATAATAATCCTAGTTCCTATTTATCACTGTACATTGAATGTTTGTGCCAAAATGGAGAGATAACTTGATATTTAGTTCTTAACTCATTTTTTTTAATGTCCTGGCTGCTAGGCTACAAGGAGCCACCTTTGGATCTTACAGAAAGACTCTACATCAAGGGGAGAGCTTGCCTTTTGAACTAGATGCAATGACTACATGGGCCTTTGAATGTACCTTTTGTGGGAGGTTAGGTGGGTCTGGTATATGTGTTCTATAGATAGGAAAATGTATAAAGTTGATGTTTGGGAATAAGAAGGGTACATCATGGCAGAATTTGTGTATGTTAACAATGTGATTTTTTCTATCTCTTGATAAACAGTGAGACCACTTATTCCACTCTTGCTTTGTGTGGTCATGAATGAGATTTGACCAATGCAATGCAGCCAAAGTTATGTCTGCCTCTTCCAGGCGTGGCCCACATAAACCTCTAGTACAATCATTTATGTGTGCTCTTTCTTTGTCAGTTGGCTAGAAGCAAAAGATTCTGAAGTTCTAGGGCAGGAATTGGCAAACTACAGTCTGCAAGTCCAATCCAATCAACCATCCATTTTTGTAAATCAAGTTTTACTGGAACACAGTCATGCTCATTTGTTTAGTATTGTTTATGGCTGTTTTCACCCTACAACAGCATATTTGAGTAGCTGCAACAATGATTGAATGATTGACTGTTTAGAGCCCCGAAGGCTAAAATATATATTAGTTCTTCACGGAAACTTTGCTGACTTTTAGGGGATGGTGGATGGAAGGATTATGGACTGCTATATCACTTCATGGAAGACAACTCACTGCATGCCCAATTAGATCTTAACTAGAATAAGTTCTATTGTGTTAGGAATTGAGATTTTTGGAATTTACCTGTGCAGAAGCTAGAATTACCTTAATTTATATGCTGTGACTGAAATTTAAATGTGGAAGGACCTGTTCTGCCTTATGACCAAGGTCTCAGTGTGAGATTCATGTCTATAAACAGTAAAAATGGACAAAACTTTTCAAAATGAAACTTTGAAAGGAAGTTAAATCCAACAAAAAAGAAAAATCAATGCATTCTTCCCATAAAATTCTGCTTACATCTGTATTTTTAAGGATTAACTTTTTTAGGATGCAGAGTTGTCTATAGTTTACGTTAAGTTCATTTATCATAAGAAATTAGTGCATAAAATGCATACTCCAGCTGTCTTTTAAATGTTTGTTTGTATAGAGTGCTTAGTCCTAGACATTCAGGCTAAGAGTTCAACCTCTCTTTTGCTATTAAATGGCCCCAATAGAGCATCTGTGTGTCTGATAGCTTTTAATTGGGCTACCATTGCTTTCCTCTCAAAGTGAACATTTATAGAAAACGTTTAAAAATATAACCGTGATCCTTAACAAAGTACATCTACATTAATTGTTAGCTTTAGAAAAAAAAAACAGTAGAAGTCAAATATCTAAAGCATATTTTTAGAAAGGTTTACACAAGGTTCATGGCTGACCTGGTTGCCTGCTGGCTCCGTCAGCTTCAGGTGGTTCCTGTGGCACCAGACTACTGGCAGCCTCCTGAAAACCTAGGCTTCCAGCTCACCCCAGTACTGGCTGGTTTCCATAGCCCCAGGCAGCTCCTGTGACTAAGGCTCCAAGCAGGCACCTGTGAACCCAGGTTCCAAGATGCAAAAATTCCAAACAAAATACTAGCAAAGAAGCTGAACAGTACAGGAAAAGGATCATACACCATGATCAAGTGAGTGTCATCCTTGGGATGCAAGAATGATTCAACGCACACAAATCAGTAAATGTGATATACCGCATAAATAGAATGAAAGATAAAAATAATATAATCATCTCAATATATGCAGGAAACACATTTGCTAAAATTCAATAACCTTTCATAATTAAACTCTCAATAAATTGGGTATAGAAGGAACATGCTTCAACTTAGTAAAGGCCATATATGACAGATCCACAGTTAACATCACACTCATGGTGAAAAGTTGAAAGTTTTTCTGCTAAGGATCAAAAACAAAACGAGGGTGTCCACTCTGACCATTCCTATTCAATGTATTAGTGGAAGTCCTAGCCAGAGAAATTAGACAAGGAAAGAAATATATTTGAATCAGAAAGGAAGAAGAAAAATTGTCTCTATTTGCATATGATATGTTTTTATATATAGAAAAATCTTAAAGACTCTACAAAAAAACTTAGAACAAATAAAGGAATTCAGTAAAGTTGCAGGATGTAGAATCAACAGACAAAAATCAGTTGCTCTTCTATATACTAAAAATGAATTACCTGAAAAAGAAGTTAAGAAAACAATTCTATTTTCAATAGCATCAAAAATAATAAAATACTTAAGAATGAACTTATCAAAGGAGGTGAAAATTGTAAGACACTGATAAAAAAAAATTGAAGAAAACCCAAATCAATAGATTCAATGCAATCTCTGTCAAAATTCTAATGGCATTTTTTACAGAAATAGAAAAAACAATCCTAAAATTCATATGAAACCACAAAAGACCCTGAAGAAACAAAGCAATCTTAGGAGAGAAGAACAAATCTGGAGGCATCACACTTCCTCATTTAAAGCTTCATAATGTGGCTATAGTAGTCAAAACAATATGATACTGGCATAAAAACAGACACATAGACCCATGGAATAGAATAGCGAGCCCAGTAATAATTCTATGCATATATGATCAACTAATATTTGATAAAGGAGCCAAGAATACCCAATGGCAAAAGTGTATTTAATAATAGTGTTGGGAAAACTGGATATTCACATGCAAAAGAATAAAATTGGGCCCTTATCTTACACTGCTCATAAAAATTAACTCAAAATGCATTAAAGACTTAGTGTAAGAAGCAAAATTATAAAACTACTAGAATAAAATACAGGGAAAAAGCTCCTTGACATTAGTCTTGACAATGGTTTTTGGATGTGACACCAGAAGCATAAACAACAAAAGTAATAATCAACAAATGGGACTACATCAAACTATAAAGCTTTTGCACAGCAAAAGAAGCAATCAGCAAAATGAAAAAACAACTTATGGAATGAAAGAAAATATTTGCAAGTTATACAAGTCATTTATCTGATTAGGGGGTTTATATACACACAATGGAGTATTATTTAGCCATGATAAAGAAAGAAATGTTGCCATTTGTGACGCCATGAATGAACTTTGAAGGCATTATGCTAAGTGAAATAAATCAGACAGATAGAGTCAAATATTGTATGTTCTCACTTACATGTGGAATTTAAAAAAAGCCAAACCCAAAGAAATAGAGAGTAGAATGGTGGTTGTCAGGAACTGAGGGGTGGAATAAATAGAGATATATTGGTCAAAGGGTACTTCTAGCTATAAAATGAATAAGTTCAGGGGATCAAATATATAGTATGGTAACTATAATTAATAATATTTTACTATATACTTAAAAGTTGTTAAGAGAGTAAATCTTAAATGTTATCACTGCGTACAAAAAATAGTGCTTATGCAAGATGATTGATGTATTAACTAACCTTACTGTGGTAATAATTTTGCAAAATATATGTGTATCAACTCGTCACATCATACATCTTAAACTTAGATTTGTTATGTGTCAATAGTATCTCAGTAAAGGTGGAAAAAAAGAGAAAGGTTTACAACTCAACAAAGGAAATTTGTGCATTCCAACCTCTCTAAATCCTAAGATTACAGTAGTACCCCCTTGTCTGTAGGGAATATGTTCCAAGCTCCCCAGTGAATGCCTGAAACCATGGATAGTACCAAACGCACTATATATATATTTATGCATACATACCTATGATAAAGTTTAATTTATAAATTAGCACAGTAAGAGCTTCACAATAATAACTAATAACAAAATAGAACAATATACTTTAATGAAAGTTATGTGAATGTGATCTCTCTTTCTCTCTCAAAATATCTTATTATACCATAGGTACAGGGTAGATATGCTGGACAAAGGCATGTCACATCCTGGTGGGATGGAGTGGGATGGCTTGAGCTTTTATTAAACTACTCAAAATGACATGCAATTTAAAACTTATGAATTGTTTACTTCTGGAAATTTTCATTTAATATTTTTGGACTGTGGTTGAGTGCAGGTAACTGAAACTTCAGATGAAACAACATATAAAGGAGAACTACTATATTAGATTATATAGTCAACTGAGGTTTGCTGGGGAACATCCTAATGTGAAGGGAAAGAGTCCTAGGCTGAAAATCAAAGAGTAGAGTTTCAGGCTATCCCTAATGAGCAATGCAGACTTCAATAGATCATAAACTTTTCTGAGCCTCAGTTTCCTCATTGAGACATATTCTCCAAGATTCCTTTTACCTTTTCTGAGTGGAACCACTTGGATAAGGTGTCTTCTTTGTTGCTTGTTGTTTCTAAGCTTCCCAGTCTAAATTAAAAGTGAAATTTGCTAAGAACCTTGCTAAAACTATATTTTGTGAATTTTGCAGTTGTTTCTTTAAACATGCTGTTCCTGTTGCATCTGGAGCTAAAAGGCAGCTGACTTCTACCCATTCTCTTACTGTATCTTAGCAGCTAAATAGAAACTTGAGGATCTAGTCTATTTTACTTGCTTTTTCTTTACCTTGTTTTCTTGTCCAGTTAGGGAAGTTTAGGACTCTATCCATTCCTACTGATGAACACTATTTCTGAAGACATGCTTGGGCTTATTCAGAACTACTGTATGGCAAGTGCCAATTATCATTTGCCAGTCCTGCCTTAAAAATGATAGATTGATGTTATGTAAATGAGCCAAAGATGGCCTCTGTGTATTGGCCCCTAGGTTGTTTGTTTCTGTATTGCAGGCAGAGAACCCATTAGCTTGAAAGCCCACCAGAGCCAAACTCAAATTTTTATACTTCTAATTATTAAAAAAAAAAAATAGTTCAAAGAAGCAAAATTTTAGTTATTTAGAGAGGCTGCTTTCTATGCCCTGCAAAATGTCACTCAAGAGCTGTTACCTATTTAGATGATGGGACTGTGGCCCTTCAATGCTCTGATCCAGAGACTCTTCTCTGTGCTGAGCACTGCTGAGTGACTTATATGTCAATCCCCCTTGGCAGTTCCCTAACCCTTCGCCTCTACCTACCTCCCAGACTATAGTCTCTGTATAGACTCTTGCTCTGAGGGACATCCTTTCTCTCATGCAACTCTGTCCAGGCACCACCCAATCAAGCTTGTTGTAGTTACTGCCTCTTGTGATCCTAACCTTTACCTTGATCAGCCCCAAATCTCTCGAAATCTTGATGGTTGGGTTACTTGATTATGGCTCTGCTGGGAAATGGGAGCCCCTTGAACTGACTGACACCACACTAGATTTTTATGCTTTTGCATAAGTCTGATCCCCCTGACAACATTGTTTAAAGATCACACTACAGTTGCTCTTTACATAATTATTTTGGTTTTTTTCCTTGGTATTAATAATCCTATTTATAAATTTGTGAATTTTCTTTCTGCTTCACTAGAATTAAGTTCCTTGAAAAAGGAAAGTTCTCTGTCTTATCTCTCCAGGGCCTAGCATGGCTCTTCCACTTAGAACACAACAGTTAAATATTTGTTGAATGAATGAATGTATAAATGACTACCTCTATTAAAATGTGTGAGTTTTTTCCCATATTTTGTGGTACATACTTTTTTTATAATCCAGAGTTTATAATCCAAACCAATAAATGATTATCTCAAAACTTTGTTAACCATGGATTAAATAATTGTTCTTTTGGGGCGGTCTGTATTAGACTTCAAATATATACCTTCAAATAAGGAGAAGGATATTGTATTAGTAATATACTTTCAGCTACAATAAATGGAATACTCGACTAAAAGTGCCTTAGATAATTGAGGTTTGTTTTTCTCTTATCACAAGGAGCTAAGAGGTAGCCACTCTGGTTAGTCCTCAATGATGTCAGAACATTTGGATAAACTTTTGGCTTATGGTCACAAAATTGTGGCAGCAACTACAAATGGCATCCTCCTAAGCAGAAAGGAAATGGGAGAGCAGAGGACTTTCCAGTTTTAGTCAACAGAGGGAAATCCCTTCCTGAAGCCCCAGAAGACTTTACCTCAGTTCTTGTTGGCCAGCATGAAGTCACATGTCCATCCTTAGAACACTCATTGACAGGAGGGGATGCATTTCTGTGTCTGGCCTAATCTGATTGTCCTCTGCAATGGAACAACCTGCCTGACAAGCAAAGGATCTCTACCAAATTCTAAATTAAATTGGTATTTGCTAATTAAGAAAAAAAGAGGATACTTTTGGGTTGGCAATTAATAAGATCTGCTGCATATAATGCATCGAATGTCTAGTCTCCCAATTTTTATTTTTCTCCATTTTTGTTCATTTTATTTTATTAGTTAAAACTTTTTGGGAGACCTAATAATAAAAAAGTCTTAAATTTGAAAAGTATCTGGATATTTACTTAAGCAATTTTCAAATATTTATGAGCACTTATGATGGGTTATGCATTGTAATAAATTCTGTTTCCTAGTCTGATAAAGGAATGATGTAGAAACACTAAATAGGGAACAAAGAATGTAATTATGAAGATTCTATCTGTCACTCTCAATTGAGAACTGCTTTCTGTTTTTCCTGAGACTATGATTAGTGCTCACTTAATTATTCAAATAATGATTAACTTTGTGTTCAAGATGTTTCAGCCACAGAAGCATACCTGGAAGAGATCTGTTTTCACTGTGCCATGTTTATGATTTAGGATTTATAAAAGGAAGGGGGGATACAGATGTGATAGATAGTTTATCTTGCTTCTGTAATTTCTCCAGAATAGTTGCTGGAGAATAGTTCATTTAGAGTAGCAACAAACATCTGTGGGGCTCATGGACCTGGGACAAATCACATGTCTGTGACCCGAAAGAATGACAGGTATTTCTTACCTTATGAACAAACATAAAACCCTGTGACCTGAAATCTTTGGGGAAAATTTACTCAATGGCCTGTTTTAGTTTTAGTTTTTGTTTTTGTGGCATATAAGCCATCAACAACACCATTTTGCCCTGCCCATAGCTTGCATGAATCATTGCCCAGGGATATTGACTGCCTCTATAGGTTTCAGTGCTGTTTTCAGGAGCTAGCACTCTGCTTATTTGCCTTTTGAGAGGCTGAATCTTTAAGAAGTTTGAATAGACCCAGTTCTCCTTAGTTAGCCAATTTAAAAAATCTAGTGCCTTGCTACTCAAAGTGTCATCCATTGGCCAGCAACCTTGGCATCTCCTGGGAACTTGCTAGAAATGCAGAACCTCAGGCTCCTTCCCAGACATAATGATTCAGAATCTGCATTTTAATAGCCTCCTCAGGTGATTCTTATACACATTCAGATTTGAGAAGCACTGGTCTGGTAGATTTTGTCCATAGTTATCATTATTGTCATTGTCATCGTCGTTGTCGTCGTCGTCATCATCATCATCATCATCATCATCATCATCGCCACCACCATCGTTAAATATATAAAATGATCAGTCATAGGGATTATAGTTAGCTAAAATCTGACAAGCAGGCCAGAACTCAAACATGAATACTCCTTCTGGATACCGCACATATTTCATAGTTCGTCCAATGTGAGAAAATTCTATTGAGAGCGTGAAGGAAATATCCTTTAATAGAAGAGCAGTGTGAAAAGTGACCTGAAAGGTTCTGAACATAACTCCGCATGAGACGGATATACCTAGGAGCTTTGTTTTACAACACGCAGATTTCTGAGTTCCACCTTAAATTTCCTATATCAGAGTCTCCTCTGTGGGGCTTTGGGATATGGACTTTTCAGTAATTCTAGGAATTCTTATGCAGCCATCCTGGCACCAGCTCACATAACAGTATTAGGAACACTAATTTTGGCCCCACTTCTGCCATTTGATGCTAGAAGTTTTACATTTGTGACTCATTGTCATAGACTATAGATTAAATATTTCAACTGTTAAGGAGAATTACTGGAAATATAAATATATCTTAAATATTCATGTGGCGTCCTGAATTCTTACTACCCTGAATAGATCTAACATTATTCTGTTTTCATTTTCTTCTTTGCATCTTATGTGGAATGGTGGGAAGAGCTACAGACCAGGTCCAGGATCCTACTGTACTAATTTTGGTCTTGAAGTATTATATCACAGACAAGGTCTAAGACAAAAATGGTGCTGGTGATTGTAGACAAGCTGTTAACCTTTCTGGTTTCCTCAACTGTAGAATAGCAGTGTTGAACTGAAGTTGCTTTTCCTAAAAATTTCTTGTGGGATTCTGAGAAGACCCAGGTCTATTTTCTCATCTTTCAACAATTTAATTGACTTCTAAGTCTAGCACTGACATTATTGCAGTATAAATAACCACATCAGCAAGCTGAAATAGGCTTTTACTATCTTTGAGACAACTCATGTACATTAATATTTACTTGGTAAGGATGACATTTTGAATGCATTTTGATTAATTTTCCTAAAAATAAGCAAATTTTTCATACCAGCTACAGCCTTAGAGGCTGCATTCATTTTGAGATATAGAAAGACAAGACATAACTTTTCAATCTTGTCATTGAGAAATAGTTTTCTTTCAAGGGTTTTCAATATAATCTCTATTTAGAAGTTCCAAGTAATTCCCTTAGCATTTGGGAAACATCATTGATCATTATATGGGGCACATTTTAGTAGTCAAAATGGTATCAATTCAGTTTTGCATATTTTTAAAACTAAGAGGACCCCTGTGAAGTGAGAGCATATCTTATAAAGAAGGAACTTAAATTATCAAGAAAGTTCATAGTCAGAGTCATATGGACTCCACAGCTTGGCTTTAGAAATGCCAAGTGCAACCTAGAGTCAAGTTTTTGGCTAATATCAGTTCTAAAATGAAAACTAAGCGGGAAACCACAGAAGAATGAGAAGGAAGGCCAAGTTGGGGCAATCAGCTGCTAATGTGCCTCAGCTAAAGGAGACTGGGCTTGAAAAACTACGAGGCAGTACTTAGTCTCACAGATCTCAGTCTTACTTCTCATGGTGTTCTCTTTCCTGTTCCCTGAATCTCACACAGCTTTCTATTTGGGCCCAAGAGTTTGCCATTTCACAAATAAGATCTGAGGAGCCAAAAAATGCTGATGCCCCACAGCGAGGTCAGGAAATACAGATACACACTTGCCTGACTCTCACAGTAGAATTTGCAGAGCAAATGTGTACAGCTTACCACAGTGCTATATTTAAAAAGACCAAAGATGAATTTTCCAATACTATGTTTTTCAAGTCTTTTAAAAAATCATTAAAATATTTTTTACATTTTTTTTAATAGATTTTTTTAAATGGTGAAACCTCAGTATGTACAACCAAGCTGCTCTGGTGAACTAGGGAAGGGACTCTGCCTTTATTGTCATCCTTCACTTCTCCCACAAATCTCTATCATTCATGTAGTTCTAGCAACATGAACACAGTTTATAAACTCATGATATTTGGAAAATTTGCCTTTTTAAATTCGAAGTCTGAATTCTCACTAATATCCTTCGGCAGTCTTAGAAATTTTTTAATTATAATTTTTTTGGTCTCATATCATCCTAGTGAAAGTACATTCCCATTTTTCAAAACTGTTCATAATTATTTTTCCTGGGGGCATTCTTTGCTAATTCTACAGACTAATTTAAATGCTACCTCCTCTGTCCTCCAATAGTTGTATTTTCTGTACTTCAAGCTTTCTAGGTGCTTGCCTGTATCGCTGTGTAAATCACCTTGATATGGGGAATCGCATGGTTAGCCAGTTCAGTCTCAACTTCCTGTTTCCAGAGAGATGATTAAAGCTGTGCAATGAGAGCTTGTTTTCAGATCAGATTCCCGGCAGAAAATGCCCTTTCCCAATCAAAAAGAGATTTAGGCGTTTCCTCTCATCTCTACAGAATAATCAAGCTTATCTTGGCTGAGACTCATCAGCCACTAAATAGGAAGTCCCGTGGAAAAGGCAGAGAGCTGCAGCGTCTTACAGCTGCTCCTGGGCTGCCAAGCAGAAAAGGCAGCTGTAAGGGGAGGGAACTAAGTTTTCAAAGGAGTCATTTGACAAAAATTCAGTACTTAAAGATTATACTCTGGGAAAATTCATTATCAAAGGCGGAGCTTTTTTTGAATGAATAAGAAGGAACCTGAGTCAGGAAGCAGGCATCCCTGTATAGAGAATGGGGTGGAGGTGGGGGAGATGTGGGAAAGAGGCATGGGACATAAAGATGAAGACCAGAACTATTGCCTTAGCCACATCAGTTAACCTTAGCTCCCATGCCCCAGAGAGCTGGGACTGGAAAAAGGTTCTTGAACTCACTGTACCTCCTTGGGAAATCATCATTTAAAAGTATGTGTGGTGAACCGTATAGACACAGAAACTTGACCTGTGAGAGGGTGGTGAGTCAAATTGGGAAGAGCTGACCAGGGTGCTGACATTCTCCTGTGTTTCCTGTGTATATCCTCCCACCAAAAATCTTAACTGACTTTTGAACTCCTACTAGATTTCTTCTTCACTTTAGGAGCACATTTTTCACTGGATAAATATGTGTTGAAAGAGTTTCATGAACAATTTTTTTCTAGTCTCCATTTAGAGTATGAGGAGGACTTGCTCACGTCACAGACCTGAGACCCTGTGAAATGTGATATTCCACATTTTAATGCTGGAAATCTAGCACTTCTCTATTTTGGTTAGAAGTGTCTCTTCTTGTCTCTTCACTTTTTCTTCACTTGAATGACCAGCATTAGCATTTGCTTGGAGTGGGGAAAACTAGGCCGTCAGTGCATCTTTATTGTAGGCTGTCTTTATGAGACTAACTTCTGTCAGTCATGTCCTGTGCTGTATACTATCACTGTTCACATTGCTGTAATTTACTGTTACCAATCTTCCTTTCCCACTAGATCATGCAGTCCCGGACAGCAGGGATTAGGCTCCATTCATAGCTTTCTCTTCACACTTAGCACATATCTTGGCTCATGGAAAGTGTTTAAGGAATGTTTGTTCAACAAATGAATTGTCTGAAACAAATAAGATGAGAGACTATTTTTAAAATATTAATTGGTGTGTTTTTGTTATTGATATATCTTTTTACCCTGTGGCTCTTCTTTTCCCATATTTAGCCAAGTGTTCTGTGTTTGTTGCCTTCACTTAATTGTAAATGGTGTGACATGCGGAAATAGGAAGAAAAAGCCTGAGTCACTATTTGCCTTCCGAGTTTCAAAAAGCCTGTATCAGGAGAAGGAGAAGGGAGAGAGACCTCAATGCGTAAAAATTGATAGGGAGTTCTCATGAGAAAGAGCGCAGTTTTTCCCTACCTCTGAGGTTAGAAAGGATTCTCTGGGCTAGGGAGAAGGAAAGAGAACACAGGAAGGTCAAAAGTCTATGGGAACAGGGATTGGATGTCTTAACCTGGATGGATACTCCGGGCAGGGACAGTTCTAGGATCCGGATACCACCTAGCTGGCCTTGAGTAACCTCTGGTCATGGTCTACACAAAAAGTTGTATTTTCTGTACTTCTTGTCTGTGTTGGGTGAGGCCCTCCTTCAGGAGCAACCAGTAGATCATCACTGATTGTCCAGAGGAAATTGCATTCGTCTGTGCCACGAAGATCTGTGGGGATGCCATCTGAATTACAAGCTCAGATTGAAAGCCAAATCCTTCCAGTGACCTGTAAGGTCCTGAATGCCATACCCATATTACTTCTCAGACCCTGTCTCCTATAGCTTTCCCCTCGCTCCCTGCATTGCAGCCACACTGGCCTCCTTGCTTTCCTTGAGCACCCGAGGCATGCTGCCATCTTAGGGCCTTTGCACTGGCTGTTCCTTCTGCCTAGAAAAGTTCCCCTCCTCCAATTTATCTGTCTTTGCTCAAGTGTGACCATCCTGTTTAAAATTGCAACCCAACCCAAACCAACCCCTGGCACTCCCTATTCTTCCTACCCTGATTTACGTTTTCTTTTTTCTATAGCACTTGCCACATTTTAAATACTATATGTTTTAATCATTTATTAAGTCTTTTGTTTATTGTCTGTCTCCCTCTGCTAGAATATAAGCTCCATACGGGCAGAGATCTTTGCTTTATTCATAGATGTACCCCAAACAGCTAGAACCATGTCTCACATACAGTAAATATTCAATAAATATTTTTTGGGCATGAATATATACTGTAAGAGACAACTACTATTTAAAATCCCAGGCCTTGGTAAACCACCAAAGATACAGGGTGAGGCCTAGGTACTCAAAATGTGTGTGTGGTGTGCATAAGAGAATCTCCTCACCCTGTACTTGTGTGGGACTGAAGAAAGCCAGATTGAGACCTGCCTCCCACTTGCCTCCCCTTTGAGCTGGCACAGTGGTAAAATCAATCTCTGTTATATTAAGAATCTTGATTTCATTAACAAAACCAGTAATAATAGAGTGAATACTGTTTTTGTCAGTGCATTGGTTAGTCTGGTGTTTATAAATGAAAATGAATTTACTTTCAACTCATTATGATGAAAGAAGGTTCTATTCTTAGCCCAGCCCTCCTAAACTTATGTAATTCATAAATATACGTAAACCATGGTACTAGAAGCATCTTTTTCTCCCCTCTCCTCTTCCTCTACTTTTCCACTGCGTTTTAATGAATGGTCAGATGGAAATCTATTGGTTCAGGGCACTATTCTCATTTCTCATTTTCTCTTTGGGGTGGCCATTTTCTGACTTCAATGCAGAATAGGTAGAGAGGCCATTTATTTGGTGAGTACTAATTCATTACTGACAGTCCGACAGGGAAGGTATTAGAAGACTTATGAAGAATAGAAAATGGAAATTTTAAGTAAGCCAGGTTTACACATTCAGTAAGAAGTTGAGCTGAAATTTGAACCTTGTTCTATACAATGCAAACCTTCTGTTCTTTCTACTCTGATTGATGGAATGATAATTAATATTTCTTTAGTATCTTCATCTTTTCATGCCACATCAATGATATCTTTAAGTGTTTAAAAAAACCTTTCAGATAACCCATGAGTTGCATGACGAAGGGCAACTGGGAAATATTTTCTATTTGCGTGAAGAGATGGGTCAATGGACTTGCTCTGACCCATCTCAGAGCTGTGGCTGCATTCTTGTCAAAGGCAATTTGTTGGAGAATTCCTCTGGACATCAGGCTACTGCTATGATGTCTCTTTAGTATGAAGAAAAGGAATATCTGGTCATAGGTTTGCCTCTGAGGTAACCACAAAACTTCTATTACTCACATCTTCAGAAACCGAAATATATAAGTGATGTACAGGTGGGCACATCCTTCTGGGACTAGGCATCTGTCTCACATTGGAGAGAAGCTTATGCTTGTGATTGCTTTTAAATAGTCTTTCTCATTAAACAAAATCATACCTTAAAATCTTGACTTCATAAGTTAGGCTATACATTACACTAGTTATTAACATTTTTGAGTTATCATCTTTTTTTAGTATAATTAACCTTATACTTTATCCCTAGGAAATATGTACATATAAGCGTACCAAATTTCCTACATTTAGATAGTGTTTCTGGACTTTAGTTAAGAACCTCGTTCTAAGAGAATCAAAGGTCTGGGACACTTGAACTTGGAAGAAGTGTTTTATCTTTTCTTTTCTAACTATCCCATCTCCACTGCAGAATATCTTGAAATAAAGGTAAAAGGAGTCTCCTTTGTAGAATCTGGCTCACAATCTTCCCAAAAACAGCAAAGAAAATTTTAATTTATTTATCTTTCTCTCTTACATATCTCTGACAAATCCCTGGACCCCTCTCCCTGGCCAATGCATGACCAGACAGGTTCTGAATTAGTTATAGTTGGGATAGTTCACAGGCAGCCACGGCCAATGCTTTGGGTGACAGTTGTACTTTGACCAGCAGCTTCCTTAGCCATGTTGGGGAGGTCAGAGATCACTCCTCTCCATACTCATTTACCCAAGTTTTAATTAGTATGAGACCCCTTACACCTTGAGCTTGACCCAAAATGAATTTTTCTGGGATTCCTATGCAAGATTTAGCTTGTCCTAATATATGTATAGCCATTGGAAAGATACAGAGAAGATGTGAGAGTATGCACTGTCAGGGAGTAAAGTTAGTTGAATTATAGACCAATGTAACTGAAGGTACAATCTTATAGTTATAGAGGCCTAGAACATCAAGGAATTGGTTAACTTTAGTTTTTGAGGAGAAGCTAAGAAAAAACACTCACAGTAGATTTGCAACCATCCAGAGCAAGTATAATTGGCATTGCTCAGATTATGCTTAGAGAAGTGTTCAGTTTTGATTTCAACACTTGAAAAATGATGTGGAATAGGTCCAGAGAAGAAAAACCTGACATTTTCTGGCATTTTAAATTGTTACTTGTACTATTTCAGTTAAAAAAAAAATTCTCTCAAAAACAACTAACCAAAAAAGAAAGTGAATTTTTGGTCTGACAGATTGCAGTTTGAATATAGGCAATATCTCCTTTAGCTATGTGATCTTAGGCATTCAAAAATTCTGATATTAAATATATTAAAGTATTTATAGTTAACATATATGATGTCATAAAATATAACAATAAAAATGAATATTTTTAATTGCTTTGCCACAGGAGTGTTGTGTTTCAGAATATCTGATATACTATCAGAAATGAAAGTTGGGTTATTAAATTTTTTTTCTCTGAGTTTCTGTTTTTCTTTTTTTAATCTATAAAACAGGGATGATGATCCCTGATTAACAAGATTGCTGTGAAGATCAGATGAGATAGGCAATGTGAAAACAGCAAGTAGAGCACCTACTTAAGGGCGGTCTTACCCACTGCCCTCCTTCTTGTGGCCCATTCACTCCTCAAGCTAGTGCACCCTGGCTTCTGTCCAGCCCACCTCTGAAACCAAAGCTCATGGAGAGCAGCTGTAGAGGCTCTTCATTCCCAACACTGATTTCGGGACAGCCTTTGTCTCTTTTCCCAATCCCTCCTTGAAGACCCATTGCCGTTGTTTGAGCAATACTATTTGCTCTTAGTTTCCCTCCTACTTTTCTGACTAGTTCTGCTAATTCTCCTCTTCAAACTCTTCTTTCTTTGTTCATCCCTTAAATGCCAGTGTCTCCCAGGCATTTGTCCTTAGCTTCTTTTTTTCTTTTCTCTACACAGTCTCCTGGGGTGATTTATTCACTTGATATTTAAACTAGACTTTAGGCTAATAATGCAAATCTCTGTTGCCAGTCAGATATTTCTTATGGGCTGCAAATTCATCAATCAACTTCCTTCTGGTCTCTTCCATTTAAATATCTACAACATCTCCAAAATAAAAGTCATTATCGTATATCTATTCCATATATATTGATTTGATTCGGTGATGTTCTGAGTCTTGTCATTTCTCCATCCCCATGTCCAGTCTACTCCACACTTAGTGCCCTGAAGTACAGTTAAATTGCACTACGAGTCTCCCAAATCCAACATGCTCCCAAATGTCTCTGTGCATAGGAAGAAGAGATAGGATACCATGTGGTCTTGGAAAAATAGAGAAAATTTCTTGGGGGTTTGATTTTCCAGATCTCGATGCCAATCCTCATGATAATGTAGGGAGGAGGCAAGAGAATTAAAAATGTTAATCAAGCCACAATCAGAGACTGCAATATACTGATCAGCCCTGCAGCCAGTCCAGGACACCTTCAGAACAAAGGAAGATTTCTACTGGGATTACTAACAACCCATTCCCCACATCTGTGAAGGAGAAACAGGAACCAAGTCATTCCTTATGGCTAAAACCATGGCGAATCTACAGATTAAAAGCTAGGAACTGCCAGCAGGCCTTTCACTCTACATATTCTTACCTTTCATGCTACATACTCTTCCCTTTCCTCACTGTATGTCCATATCAAAGGGAATGGGCTAACAAAGTATTTTAAACTATAACTCACAGGAACTAAAAAATGATATATAAACTGAATTCCCTGAACACTTGCTCAGTTAACCAAGTTTTACTTCTCTCTGGATATTTCCTGATCCTTCACATCTTCCTGCGTGCTCACCTATCTTTCTAGGTCTCTCAACGTCATTCTTTTTTCTTAGGCAGAGTATCTGTACCCGTTCCAGGTGTGGAAAGATGTGTTGATACTAACTGATGTGACTTTTTTTCCAGATTTTCCTTCCCTACTCCCACCATTTATGGATTGACTTGGGCTTTTGCCATCTTCTCTCAGGGTAGAGCTGGTATTGCAGTGGGCATACAAGAGGAAAAGAAAAACAGCTTTTCAAGTTTCTAAGTAGACTTTCGAACAACTCATCCCATAAGTAGAAGGAAAATGTTTTTAAGTTGCAAAAGTCAAAGTTCATGTATAAACATATATTTGGGAAAATATTTGGTAATTTCAGAGTCAGATTCCTGCTTTAAATTTGTTCAAGATTTATGGGCTGACGAGAGGGGAAAGATGAAGAGGAAATGAAGAAGAATGCTGGTGAGTTCCCTGTGCCCTCTCTCCGTCTCTAGCACTTGGCCAATTCTATGTAAATTCGGTGATCTGAGGTCAGAGGGGGAAAGTACTTGATTTCTGGGTGTGGCTCTGAAAAACAAATAAGGCTCTAGAGTTTCTCTTTAAGATCTCAGCAGAATGAGGTGCTGCCTAGAGTGTCTAGACAGAGAGAGTTGGAGGCAGACCTCCTAGACTGCCATAGCTCCCAAGTGACTGGAAAGAATCCAAAAGGAGATGGAAGTACATGAGCAAGGGGGCCCGGCAGAACTAAAGGGACTTTGCAGTCCAGGTGAGAGAGCATGGATGGGGAGGAGTGATGATCCAAACTATGACATGTAATGTGGACAGAGGCGATGGCTGAGAACAAGCCGATTTACCTGTGCCCTGAGAGACATAGTGCACTTGGGGAGTTCGAAGAGAGAGAAAGATGGGACTGAGTAAGGAGATGCTGGGCCCCTGAGGGTGATCTCTTAATTAGCAGTTACAGGATGCTTTTTTGTTGTAGTTTTTTTTTTTGTTATTGTTTTTATGTCCAAATCATCACCAAAATTATGTTGAAAGTTTCAGGTGGAGAAAATAAAGACAGAGATTTTATTCAAAAGGGGGGCCCTTTCTAAAACAGTAGGGGTTATTGGAGGGGACTGAGCAGTGAGTGACCTGTAGGAAGAGCAGGACAAAAGCAGCATGGAGATAAATGCCTGGCTGAGGTGGAAAGGGACTTGGAGAAAGTATGAACGGTATTAAGGAAGGTGTGTGCATTATCTAAGGGTTCCCACAAATTCCTGAGAATATAAAATTCTTTTTTATATCACATTTGGTAAGTTAAACTTCAAACAGCATGGGTGGTTCAAACATCATTAGAATTTGCATATTAATAAAAAGATGACCTGATAACACTTAAAATGGGGCAACGAAATTAGGTTTCCTCTAAGTCCTCTGTTTAGTCTTAAAACTCTAAGGTTTTAGAAATACACATTTTTAGTCAATTTCTATCACTTTTTTCCCCCCAATCTGGACATAAACAACTGTGACCAATCAGTTTTATGAGGTCATTACTGTATGCCACAGGAATGCAGTTATTCTGAGTTGTCTACACAGTTCACTGCTGAGGGAATTAAAATAATATTGATGCCTGGCCCCACTCCAAGAAATTCTGATTCCAGTGACATGGGACATTGTCTTCAAAAGCTCCCCATGTGACTCTAATGCATGAATTAAAGGCGCTGAACTACTGCAGTGATGACTTTAGCTCATTTTACATGTAGTTTTTAGGAAAGTATTTTTCATAGTGGCTACATTCCTTTAAATGAGACAAAACCTATTGAACAAGATTCCAAAATCATCAAAAGTCAAAGGAGTGGAAGGAGGATGTAAGAGAAAGCTAAGGTTGGTCTTGCCATTGGCATTTTAAGTCTGATCATTCAGCTTGTGAATGACCCAAACTCTTTCTTTCTTGTCTCTTTCACTTCGATGGTCTAACCTTCAGGACATTTCATTGTCTTCAGCTCCTTTAAAAGAAGGTGGATGAAGAGTCTGTTTTGCCGCTTGACTGAATGAAAAGTTTGGGTGGACAAAATCGGAAACTATTGACTTACTTGAAACTGGGGACAAGGTATGAATTGTATTAACCTGTACTATAAACTAACATGAGGAATATGAAAACTGTTTTGCTTTCTGATCTTCCACATTTTCCAACTTAACTTAGAATTGGAAACACAAAGTGGCAATTCTTAACCTTTTTAGACTTAAAAATACCCAATAGATATTTGTATAATATCATTACCTGTCCTACCAACCCTGGCCTCAAAGATATCACATGGCATAAATTTGATTTAAGTTAAATGATTTAAGAGGAATTCTCCTTGAGAGGTTGCTGAAAATTGTTGGCACAAGCAGCTGAGATTTTAGCTATTGTTCATGTCTGGTACCATATTTCTTGCTATTTGGGCAGAAAGCTTGGATTTGCTCTTGTACATTTTTCTTTTAATGCAATTTTTTTTTTTTTTTTTTTACCTAACTACTTAGGGTAGAAAAAGTTAGGATTTGTTTGAATATTCTAATTATGGAGAGGAGGATTCTAGAATGAAAGTCACTTTTACTACTCTTTTATGGCAATTAAGTGCCAAATAGGCTGAAGTCTTTGTTCTCCTGGAAAAAATTAGAAAGATCTACATTCCATTTAGAAATAAAGAATAATGTAGCAATGTTCCTTAACATTTACTTTTCAGCTGTTGTTTCAGGTAGCTTATATGTTACTGTGCGAATCAGCAGAACTCCTTCATGGCTTTATGGATGTAACCTTGAAAGTATAACCTTTGGATCAAAATAAATGTTATTGCACATAAATCTAATGAGTGTCCAATTGTATAAACCAATTTTTTATCAGGCTCGAATGCAGAAAAATGATAAGAGACTACAAATCAATGGTTTGCAATGAAGGTAATGTAGTCATTTTCCTTGAACCATTTATGTTACTTTAAGCCATACATGTATCTTTATTAATTTTTTTTTTCTGGAGAAGCTAGAATTAAATTCCCAACAATGTTATCACATTCAGATGTACTCTTATATATTTAATTTTAGCTTATAAAGGTTGGTATTATTACAAATGAAAATAAAATCTGAAGTAGTTTGTATTTTTCTATTCTTTTATTTTCTAGTTATAACAAAATGTAATTTATGAGCTATCAAAGCTAGGGCAAGAAGCAGGCACAGGCACACCATGAGGGTGACAGTGTAAATTTATATGTCTTTTAGAAAGCAATGTATATTGTTATCTTTAAAATGTTCATATTATTTGATACAGCGATTTCACTTTTTTTTTATTATCATTTAAGACCGTTATTAACAGGTGCTTGCAGTTTGTTGACTTTTTTGAAAAAATCAAGTTGTAACTTTTATTACAAATTAAAAATGAGGTTATTAAAAAATCTTGACCAAATATGAAACAATTTAAAAATCTTTAAAGGCATATTGAGAAAAACCAGCCTTCTTTTTAAAACGAAAACAAAAACAAAAACAAAAAACCACATTTATCATTACCAAAAAGAGATATCTTTTGGTAAAAATAATAAAAACCCAATGCTACATAGATAATGCAGATAGTTTTCATTATTTGGTCAATGGGCAAAAGGCAAGTATTTAAGGTCTTTAGCTTCAATCATTTGTTCATTTCTTATTGCTGGGATTTCATATTCATTTCTGCTTGTTGGATGACTAAGGCGGATAATGGTAGAGATGGTAAGATGGCATTTAATCAGCCCAGCCCAGCTCAGCCTTGGGAGTAGAGAAATTCTCAGCTGGCAGATAGGCTGCTTTTGTCTTTTGCCATCTTGTGATTTAGTGTTTCCTAGGGGTCTGTGTCCATAACTGAAGTTATGGCAGTATGGCCATTGAGGAAGCTGCTGACCTTGGGTCTCTTTTTGAGTTTTCTTATCTTCTTCATTGCCGTCCTTTCTAAGTTGTCTTTGATGAGGAGAAACCCTGAGGAATTGTGGTCATAGCCCTCATACATATTCTGTCTCACTGCTCTGCCTTGTTCTCCTGCACCTGGTTGTCAGTACCCTCCATCACTTCTCCTTGCACAGGAGGGTTGGAATACTGTGGTCGATGCCCATAGGATCTCCACATGTAGTAAAGTGGGAACTGTCACCTGAGGTAGGGTGAGTGCTATTGGTCCTGGCCTTTGGGAGCACTCTGTGACCCCTCATTCTTTTCCCTGCTCTCACTATTCTGTAATTCTATGCTGATAATTGCGAGGAGGACCCCTGCTATGTGGATAGTGTCTATAATGGTTATGGTCTGCTGCATCTTTTACTGTCTTGCATTGGGATCTCATCAGGGCCTATAAAATTTGCCACCTCCGCACCCTCTTCTCCTTCAACAACGTCAAACTCCGTAGTCTTACCCTGTGAAGGTACTCCTAGGGTTGCTCTTCTTTACAGCAGGCTGGTGTACAAATATATCTTCCTTGGTGTCATTCCTGTTGCCTTACACTTTCATTTTATATCTTAATTGGTGAAAAGCTTAGGGAATAGAGGTACTATTATTGGGCCCCCTCAAATGTTAACACTTAGGTTAGATCAGGGCAGGTCACCGAGCATCACTCTCTTTATGACTATGGGTGTTTTCAAGAATAGTTTGCAATTATTTTATGAAGTGTTATATTTTAGTGTTGAGGAACATGGACTCTGGATCCAGAGTACATATTTCCACTTACCTGTGAAGTGCAAATAATAACAGTACTTGCCTCGTTGGGTTAGAATATATAACTTAATGCATGTCAAGCACTTAGAAACAACACCTAGAACATTTGATAAATCCATACCAGTGCCAGGCCATGTTCTGGGTGGAAGTAATGGGTTGTGATGAAGGCATTTTTCCTTCTTGAAGAAACATCCCAAATGAATAATACTAGCACATTAGGCAGCTTGCTATTTAATGCTGTGGTTAATGTAAATCATGTTTCAGGTCAATCTTTGTTATTCACATATTTCATGTTCTCTTCAAAAATTAGTTTTGCTTCTAAACTAAGTATTTCTTATTTTCAAATACTAACTTTACACATATACAAATGCTTATAGCTTATTTTTAAAAAATACTTCTAATTATACCTCATACGTACCAGAAGGGAAATCTACATTTATCTGTAGATAAAGCTTTTTGTGGAGCTGCAAATGTAAAGCAACAAATTAAGGAGCTATTCATATTCTGTTCATGGAGATATAGGAAACTTTATTGTTGGAAATTTAAGATTTTGTGAAAAAAGTTCATATTGTTATTCAGTTACAAAATCGTAATGGAATGAAAAACTGCATAATTTAGCAGAATTCAGGAGGACATGTTTCCCTTCATAAAAATATATGACAGAGAGGACACATGCCCTCTAAAATTATCTATTGAAATTATCTAAAATGAGAGAAACTAAGCAGTTAAATATGCACCTAAGGGTTCACAGAACCTCAGTGGTGGAATATGAGATGATAAATTTAGTTGAGACTAGGCCAGGCAGGCTCTCTGACTCCAGAGAAAGGAAGAAGTTGTGTTCTTTTAGAAGTCAGGCCTCAGGTCATTCTCCACAGTGGTTAATGAGTACAGTTGGTATAGAAACTAAAAAGTCACCATAGGAACCCTGAACTATTCAACTTTTCCTCACATACAAAAACTAATTGAGGGATGGACAAACAATTTAATTAGCCAAACAGTGACATTGCCTAACTATTCGAGATTTATTGCTTAGAGCAGAATCCATTATATAGTCTAGAAAAACCTACAGGCAGTTCAGGTAATCAACTTACCCATTACTTATTCTTTTTTTTTAAGTTAAATTTATTGGGGTGACTTGGTTAATAAAATTGTATAGGTTTCAAGTGTACAATTCAATAATATGTCATCTGTATATTACATTGTGTATTCACCACTGAAAGTCAAATCACCTTCTATTACCATATATTTGACCCTGTTTACCCTTATCTACCTCTTTCTTTCCCCTCTTTCCTTCTGGTAACCACTAAACTGCTGTCTGTGTCTACGAGTTTTTGTTTGTTTGTCTTGTCATTTGTTGCTTTCAGTTTTATATCCCACATATGAGTGAAATCATATGGTTCTCAACTATTTCTGTCTTACTTATTTTGCTTAGCATGATAATGTCAGGATCCACCTGTGTTGTCACAAATGGCAGTATTTCATCTTTTCTTATGGCTGAATAATATTCCATTGTATATCTGTACCACAGATATACAATGGAATATTATTTATTCAACCATCTATTGAAAGGCACTTTGGTTGTTTCCATGCCTTGGCCACTATGAACAATGCATCAATGAACATTGGGATGCATATATCTATAGATAAATGTTTTCAAGTTTTGGGGGTAGATACCCAGAGGAAGGATTGCTGGGCCGTATGATAATTCTATTCTTAATTTTTTGAAGAATCTCCATACTGTTTTCCATAACGGTTGTACCAATTTACATTCCCGCCAGCAGTATATAAAGATTCTTTTCCCCCCGCAACCTCTACAATGCTTGTTATTACCTGTCTTGTTTATGATAGCCATTCTAACAGGTATCTCATAACCGCCCATCACTTATTCTTAATCTCGAAGTTGAAAACAGCAGCAAGAAGATAGTATCTAAGAATTCATTTACTTTTCCTTTACCTGTTCTTCTTGATCTGGTTTTTAATTTTTTTTTTTTTTTTTTTTTTTTTTTGCTGCATATTCCATATATAATAGAATCCATGTGAGTAGCATAAAAGAAGACTAAGGAAAAGTCACTACTGATATTGAGCATCTTTTCATGTACTTATTGGTCATGCATATACTTTCATTTGTAAAGTATTTGTTTCAATCTTTTGTCCATTTTTATTGAGTTGTCTTCTTTTTATTGAGTTGTTAGAGTTCTTTATGTGTTCCGAATATAAGGCCTTTGTCAGAATGCACATTGCAAATATTTCTGTGACTTACCATACCTATATATGTATCTGTGTGTATATTTCTAAATATCACCATATGTGTGTATCTGTGAGTACATACATGTGTGCGTGTGTGTTTATATAGTTCTTCAATGATCGTTTTAGTGGCATTTTGGGAGATAGCAGTGAGTAAATGCACATATTTAATTTGACATATTTTCTTCAAAGTCTATAATTCATTCTTCATCTATATTCTCTAAGTGTTCTTTATATCCTGTTTAGAGGATATGTCACATTATATTATACTGATTTATTTACATGTTTACTGGACTTGGGCTTGTTGAGAGTAAGATCAGTTTTTCATCTTTGTATTTTCATGACTAGCGTAGACTAGCATAGCAATTATTATGTACTTCAATAAATTGAAAAAGGGACACTACTTATCTTGGGAGAAATTGGGATTACGAAGGTTCTCTCTAGGACTCTACTCTCTCTTTGTTATTAGTGTATACTTTTTGAAGCTTTAGTTGAAAATATAAAGTTTTGATAGTCTGAGTGTATTTTATACAGTCTCCTCTAATTACATTCCAGTGGGCTTTAAACTAGAGCAGAAGTCTACACACTTTCTGTAAAGGATAGAGAATAAATATTTTTAGCTTTGTGGACCATGCAGTCTTTGCCACAACTCTGTGACTCTGCTCTGTGAAAGCAGACATAGACAATACATAAATAAATGGATGTAGCTGTATTCAAATAAAACCTTATTTAATATAATATTTTAGGTCAGTTATACCTCAACTAAAAACCTTATTTACAAAACAGACAGTATCCTGAATTTAGCCCGTAAGCAATAGTTTACTGACCCCTAAACCAGAGGAACTTTGGGTGTATTTAGGTATGAATGCTACTTTAGATGTTTTACCTCCAGCAGAGATTGGTTTAACAAATTCTCTAGTTCTATGTGCAATAGTTGGAATATATTTTTCCTCACATATTCTGCAATGTTTTGACTGTGTGGCAGTCGTGAGAATCTGTCTCTCAGAACTGTCTCCAACTGTTGAGAGCATTACCGACGACCAATGTCCTAGATGCTGCACTCAGAAATCTACCCCCACATGATTTCCAATGAACTGATCCCAGACAGTGACTGAGCACAGCAGAGATAGCAAGGCAGGCACATGCCTTAGAGTGTGGGACTCTACCGGCCCAGGAACTTACCTTAAGAACCCCCTGACAGCCTGCTGAACTTCCCTTACAACTGTGCTACACTCTAAGATGCTCCCACCCAACCTTCTTTCCACCTCCTCTTCCCTCTCACTGCAGTCGATGACATCCTCACCCTTTCCAGTTCCCTCTCCGTATTCTCTCACAGGTTTGTGCCTGAATCTGGCATTTGCTTTTTGAAGCACCTGAACTAATATGAACTGATTATTTATTTTGTGCTTTGTAGACTTGATTATCAAGGAACATGTTGACATCTGCTATAACTTCATAAAGAGAATATGAGTAAAAGCAAAAGTGGAAAGAAATATCAAAAGAAAGTCTTTGAAGATTAAAAATGGACAGTAGGATGAGTAAAGCAGAGGAAGTTTACAACTAAGTGTCAGCAGATGTGATTTATGAAGATAATCTAGTTGCCACTCAACACAGAACCCTAGAAAGCTATGAGACTTGGAGGTGAGTGAAAGGTTGAAATTCAGATCTGAGAAAATAATATCTAAAAGTTTCTGGCCAAGTGAAAGTTGGGAGTGAAGTGACGTCCAGTCCCTGTTTTTGCTTTGCTTCCAGATCACTAGCTGCAAAGCATTAATCTGAAGACTAGATAAGACTACAGAACTTTCTTGGCCCTAGAAAGATACCGATATTTGAACACTATTCAATTGAAGGCTGGTTTGGTGCCCTTTACTCCACAGATGATCAAAAACCCTACCCATGTACCTAGAGTTTTCAATCTGCTTTTCCATGCCTTACTTGAAAATGAGATCTGACAGATGAGAATCATCCAGCATTTTGGGTAAGCTTCTCACATGAAAGGCAGAGACAAAATCAATTAACTATTTAACTAAATAAAAAAATCATACAAAATAGAAGAATTAGAGCGCAGAAGAAACTTTATAAAAAAAGCTATGGCTGCTGTGAAACAAGGACAGGATGATATAATAACGGAATAATCAGAATATAAGAAAAAACTCTTGGGATTTAATAATATGATGCTTTCCTCCAAAACAAACAAATAAATAAAAAAAAATTCAAAAGGAGTGGAAGGTAATGCCTGGAAATTACCCAAAATACACAATGAAAATAAAGATGACCAGGTTTTTGAGTATCTGACAAATTGAAATTTTGGAAAGAGAGAGCAGGTAAAATTATGAGTAGAGAATTATCTAAGAAGTGACATAAGACATTTCCAATAACAGAAGGACAGAGTCTACCATAGGAAATAAAAAGACTCTAAGATAGGAGTCCCCAACACCAGGTTGCAGACCAGTACTGGTCCGTGGCCTACTAGGAAATGGGCTGCATAGCAGGAAGTGAGTGGCAAGTAAGCGAGCCAAGCTTCATCTGTATTTGTAGCTGATCCCCAGCACTAGCCTCACTGCCTTGGCTCCACTTCAGATCATCAGGCATTAGATTCTCATAGGAGCACCAGTCCCTGGTGCCAAAAAGTTTGAGGACTGTTGCGTCTAAGACATATATCATGAAAGTTCAGAACACCAAGGATAAAGAAAAGATCCTTTAAGTACCTAAAAAGTGAAACTCTGCCACCATCAAAGGGTTGGAAAACAGTATGGCATTGAATTTAGAAGCAGCGACTTTGGTTACTAGAAAAAAATAGATCAATGCTCTACCAAGGCATTACGCCAAAATAATCTTCCTACCACTTAAAATTGATCATGGCACCAATGTTTAACATTTTTCAAACATTTCCCATTACAAGAGGTTAGAGTCTATTATACTTGGAATGATATATAAGATTATTCACAATCTGGATACGGGTGTCTTTCTCATGTTTCTCATTACTTGTTAAATATACACACACATATACATGGACCACACACTGAGATTATAATAGAAGGCAAGTTATTTGTCCAATATTTTTCTGAACATCTTGTTCATGTCCATACTTTTCACTTTAAGTCTGAGAGAGAGGCAGAGAGTGTTACAGACCTTTTCTCATTATTCAATGCACAGTTCGAATATCACCTCTTCTTTGAAATCTACAAGTTCAGTAACGTCACTTCTTCAGTAAGAGAACAAGGGTATAAGAATAAGATCAGTTAAATAAAAACAGGTTAGCTTGTGGCATTTGTGCCTCTCTTCCTATCCAAATTAGGCAAAATTAATCACTCTGCCATGCTTTAGTAATGTGAAAATAAAATAAGATGACATCTATTATCTAATATTACCACATTACAATATAATAATTTGAACATAATTTTTATCTCTCTCTACCCCCAATTTTGAGCTCCTTGAGAGCATGGTCAGTGTTTAATTAGTCTTTGCATACCAGAGTAGCTTCATGACTGATAAATAGATACTCAATAAACATTCCTTAGATTGAAATGAATTAGCAAACTTTCTAAAGTAAAAAACAAAATAAAAAAAACCACAGGAGGGCTTATAAGGCATGTCTGAAATCTTTCTCAACATGACTACTAGTGGTTGCTTGGTAGATGGATGTGAAAATTTTCTGGTCTGTGAACACTACATTTCCCTTTTCCATTACTGAAATGTGGTACATTAACTAATTGAGGTATGGTGAAGAGATGTGCATCCCTTCTAATAGATGTAAGTTTATTCCCTTCAATAGAGGGTGCTAGAGATGGGATCACATTCTCCCCTTGTGTTTCTCATTTTCCCAGGAAAGTTTCCATTAGAAGGAAAAGATAGGACATGATATAAGGATGAGATCAGTTACATGAAAACAGGGTCAGCTTGTGGAATTTTATAAAAACTATACACTTTATAAAAACAATGTAATTTTCTCCTGCTTAGTATAGTTATAATTCTAACATCACAGGTATTATGGAATTTATAAAACAACAGGTACATTTATATTTGGGCAGTGCTTTGAAATTTCAAATGATAGGAAACATGCCAATTTCTAACAAAAATAAACTTTTATAAAAATGCAAATGAAAAATAAATCCAGTTTTTTAAATCCAGAGTAAAAAAACCAGGAGCTATTTTCTTCAAATGTTGAACAGCGTCATGTTTGAGAAAAGACAGTTAATTTAAAACATTAAGGGAAAATCGATGGAGTTGTTAATAGAAAATGGAAGATTACAGCTTTTAGTGACATGTTAGACAAGCACATTTAAACAGTTTAAAAGTACTTTTTCCCCACTGGATTGCTTATTTCTCATTCCTGAGTTGTCAGGGTCTTTAATTCATTTCAACTATTTCTGATCAGTAGTTCATCTTTTTTGAAGCAATGTAGTTTTATTATGATGATTGAAATAGATCTAACACACATGAAAAACACCCCTCAGCAGCACCCACAAAGGGTTTATAATGGTGTCTACCACATTTTATTAATCTAAGCTACATTTCAGATAATGAGAATTTGACCAAGTAGCAGGACACTAGAGATGAAGTTTTCAAGTGACCAAGTGTGTGTGTGTGTGTGTGTTAAAGCAAGGAATATGTGACCCACATTCTGTTTTGTGCAAGTACTGTGTCACTTCAAATGATAAAAAAATGGTGCCAAGCCACTGGAGTAGACCCAGACAAGGAGTGATGGTGACAGAAATACCTTCTCAGCTGGAACAAAACATGCACGAGAAAGTGAGAATTTCAGCATCAAGTGCCCAAGAATTGTAATGTGTGAGCTCTAGGACTAAGTTTTACTGGGTGAGTTTGTCAGTATAGTGACTGCCAACCTCATAGAAGAGACTAAATAATGATCATTACATTGTATGTGTGAGACATTTCACAGGATAATACATGCATCCTATGACCGCCTGACCACTTCCAAAGAATCCCAACTGCACTTAGTGATTCCATGAAAAGAGCAGCCCCTGGACTCTCTCCTCAAGTTAGTCTAACTTAACAGTATTCTCCCTCTTCCTCACTCTATTTCCCTCTCTTCCCCTCCCTCCCTGTCCCTGTCCCTCTCTCTCCCTTCCTCTCTCACCCTTGCCTCGCCCGCCCTCTCTCTCTCTCTCTCTCTCTCTCTCTCTCTCTCTCCTCTCTCTCTCCCTCTCTCTCTCTCTCCTCTCTCTCTATATATTCTCTCTCTCTCTCTCTCTCTCTCTGTTGTCTGGACCGCAGTTATTACACCACTGTGTGAATGGGAAGTCTTGCCCTTCCCCTGGTCAGATGAGGCTGACCCAAAGATCTTGGTGACCCATAAGGTGCTAGACCAAGTCCATCTGCCCATCTCCTTTCATGGTCAGGGTGACGACAAGTATTCATCTGGAGTGGTGAGAGCTGTTGTCCTTTCTGTCCCTTGGGCTAAGCCAACCCCCTTCCTCCCTGCTGGATCTTGGAGGGCAGGGAGGCGAGTCTATGTTCTCTGTGTGGAAATCATTTGGTTAGATAAAGGAAGCCGCTCTTGTTCACTTTCAGAACTAGAGTATGAGATTTAACCAGACTCTAGCATTGAGCACAGGTTTGATATCAAATGTTTTGATTATATTTCTCAGATCTTTCTATCAATGCTTCTTAAGGGTGGGACCCCAGGAGGAACTAGACACTTGGTGGTTCTGGCTGAGGTAGAGGCTTTAGTAGAGGGTCATAAACATTTCCTGTTGAGTGACTGATGATGTGTTCAGAGGATCAGGTAGTATCATTTAACACTGAGATTTATCTGACAGCTCAGAGTGGATGTTTACCGCTCAGTTACTTAGGAAATCAAATACTAAACCCCACGGCAGGAAATACAACC
Organism: Pteropus medius; assembly: GCF_902729225.1. NCBI lineage: Eukaryota > Metazoa > Chordata > Mammalia > Chiroptera > Pteropodidae > Pteropus > Pteropus medius. The sequence continues at coordinate 9,887,706 of NW_024354500.1, read as the reverse complement.
CAGTATAAAAGGGATCGATAAATGTACATACATATGGAAGGTCAAGAACTCAGTGTCTCTCTGCAGTTGTGGGACCATGTCAATTCTTTTCCTTCTTCCTCTTCTAACACCTATAATGAGAGTAGCAGAGAAGCAATTACTATAAAAATACTTAGATGTTGATCTTACTGAATCATTTTTGGAGGTACAGATGAGGTTTAATTTTCCAATATAACTTTTTTTGTGTGTGATAACACTTGGAAATTATGTGTATGCCTATGCATGCTGTAAAAATGGTAACTTTTACATTTTTTAATGTCTATTTACCTGCTGTTTTTACAACAATAGTAAGGTGTTTCTTTTTTGTTGTTATTAATATAGTAATCATTCACCATGGGCTTTCTTCTGGAAAACTACCCTTTACATTTCCTGGTGATGTTTTTACTAAGGCATTTTATGTGATGAGAGAGCATGTGCATACAAAGACACCTGTTTCTGACATCTTTCTGTTCCAAGTACTTTCTTTATTTTAAGTACTTTCTTTATTTTATCATATACCATTCTTTAGTGTTGTATTAATACCATTCTCATTGGGAATCACATTTAGGCTACTATTAGGATTTAAATAATTAAAATGTACCAAGTTGCTAGTAAAATTAATTTTTCCAAAGCTAAGGACTATGGTAATTTTTCACCATCCAAAGATTTAACTTCTAATTATTAATCTCTATATTAAAAAATGAAAACAAAGCTAGTTAAGCATCAGGATCAGCTTGAAGGTTGACATTGAAGAAAGAAGAAGACAGAAAAGTTTTGTTTAGTTCTTGGATGACATTGGAGTTGAGGCTTGCCTTGACCTCCTGGAAGAAACATAATAATGACAGAACTTGGTCATATTGTTCCAGGATACCTGACAAAATTCTGATGTGTATAGAATTTTACCCTTCTATACTCCTTGGATGTGTATAGAATTTTACCCTTGATTCCCGTTTTTAATGACTTATCTAGACTTGGTAGCATTAAATATCTCTTTATAGAGGAGGCTTGGTTCCCAACCTGGAAATGAAACATTTATTATTGTAAAAGAATTATTAATGCAAAAATAAATATGTCCCATAGCTACATAGGTACTGAGAGCCAGAGCTAAAATTTGGACCTGGGAGTGTTTGACTCTGAGGCCCATATTTTGTCCCCTATGCCATGTTGCTTCTCTAATGATGTGTCTGAAATGCTATGTGGGATGTGCTTGCTATGACTCAAGAAATAAATAATGGCCATGGAGAGGGACCAGACAGCAACTGAAGGGATTGTGAGCTGCTGCTATTATAGTTTCTCAGGTGTTGATTTCTCTGCAGCGCTTAGATTTCTGAGATAGAGAGCAGCTGGCAGGTTCTGGCAAAATGCATAGTCTTTATCTTTAGCTCTGGCTCACCGCATATAATTTCCATCTACTCACCTGCCATAGTGAGGTGACCTGAGGAATGAATACCCTTCGAAAACCTTTTCGCCTTCTTTCTGTAAAGTCTAGGAAAGAGCTGGGATAAGTCATCCATTATGCTTTCTTTTACATGGACTCCAATCTGACTCCACTCAATCATTAGAACTGAGGGGAGTCTTCCAAATGAAAAGCATGGCCCAGATTTTTTGTTCTACACTGGTAGAATAAAACAAAAAGGGTAGTTATAGGAGGTGGGGAAGTGTTTTTGTGTCTTTGCCCTTTGTAACTAAGTTTCCTCCCTCTGTCAGGTAGCCTCATGGTATTCCTAAGGATTCCATCTTGTCCTTGGTGCACACTGGGGTCCCTTTCCTGAGGAAGGGAGGAGAGCAGTAAAGGCATCTGTGCACATAAAGGGAGATGAGATGAAACTCACAGAGAGGCCAGCTCTTCTTAAGTGGGTGCTTGGATATACTCACCACAGCTCTCAATGGGCAGGGCCTGGGGTCCAACCTATTTATAGATTGTTTCTTTATTCCTTTGGTGAGAAACCAGAGAAGAATTAGCAGATATTTTAGCCTTGGTTGCTCTGAAAGCCCAGCCTGAGGCAAAGGACTTATGCGTTAATATTTTATGAGGGGGCGCAATTCCAGGGAGCAGGAGTGAGAGACCAGAGGAGTGAAGCAGGGAAGAGGAGAGAGTGAACACAAGAATGCATTATTATCTAATTAGCCACAGCTAGGTGAACCTGATTGTTTGATTGCATGGGTCTGTTATCCAAGAAGCCACAAAAATGTATCTGAACATAGTTCATCCAGGACAAGAAAGAGGGAAGAATTTTTTTGGTTAAGGATTCACTCCATAGGGAGCTAACTAGTTCCCCTGCCCTCTGCCCTAGGTTGTACCTGCTCCACCAGATGGGCTGCTTGATTTTAACAGAAAAGTCCCAGACAGGGCAAAATGTTCAAGCCATGGGCCTGCGGTGAGGCACAGTCAGGAATTGCCTATGTGAAGGTGGCTCTGCAGTGGTGACTGGAGTAAGAAGTAGGTGAGGCAGAGGGGATATGAAGTGATACGTAAGAAGTATATAAGACACTGTCCACTCCTTGTACTACTTTTTAGCTCTGATAATGACCTCCATTAGTACAGACTTAATACAAGGTTAACAAACCAAGTTATAGTTCCCACTGTGTAGCTGATTGCAAAGTTGCTATCAATATTCATCATCTTCCCTTTCCACAACCCATTCTAGATTTTTCTCAACATCTGCCAGCACTCTGACTGGTCTAGTTTGCCTTCACTGCTGTTTGCACATTCTCGTAATTTCATCCTGAGGGGCCTGAACTCTTAGTTGTCTTGCCTGCGTTAAGCTATGGTCGCTATACTTGTTCATTCATAGAGATCACTGAGCATAGATGCACCAAGAGATGCCCCGGTGAATCCCATGGCCTCCAGAAATATTCTTCCCTGTCTCTATTGTGTAGTAGCAACCCTTGCTTCTCTTGCTTCTCTAAATAGGGGCTAATTACCCTTGCCAGTATAGTTAACTCCTTTCTTTGCCTCTTGGTCCATGGCATTAGGATTCCAAGGTCATCAGGTTATAGTTAGAGCTTCAAGTTACAGTTTTCAAGTTCAGTGGAATTTTTACTGGATCCTATGGTAAAAGCATCCTTCCTGGGAACCAGACCTATAACTAGTAGAGCTTAAGTTCTTGAAATAAGAAAGCACGTATTTAGCAAGCGGATTACTGGGTGCTGTAATGAAAGGGGCTAATCTTATTTCCATCCCTTGATTCTTGAATTCACCTAGTGTAGCTACTGGAGACTAGCACCACCTATTGGTCATTAGTTCAATTTATAAACCTCATTCTGGAGGACAGCAACCCAATCCCATAGGGTGTTATTTCCAAGGTGATACCTATTCTATTTCAACCCTTGCTGATCAATGAAATGAGGATAAATCGTGTTGCAAATCAGGCAGTACAACCTTTGGATTAACAAATGCTGCTTTAAAGTGCTCTATCTTAAAGGTCACCTTACCGTGAGGCAGTGGTAGAGATTTCAGTCTTGGACAGTATCTCACAGAACCCGTTGTGTACTTTAGGAACGAGTTTGGCCTTGTCCCTGGAGAAGGCATCATCATTTGATGATGCAATTCCCATTCGGTCATTGCAGCTTGCAGACCCCTACATCAATCAGATAGATTGATATCCAGCTCATGTCTAGAAAGAGTTTCCCCTTAAGTCACTGGTTCCTTTTCTTTCTTTCTTTCTCTTCTTTCTTTCTTTCTTTCTTTCTTTCTTTCTTTCTTTCTTTCTTTCTTTCTGCTTTCTTTCTTTCTTTCTTTCTTTCTTTCTTTCTTTCTTTCTTTTTTATAGGGAAACCAGTTAAAAATCGTGTTGTTTATATACATCACCCAGTCTAAAAGTAAAAGAGATGAGAAAAGGCAAAAAGCTTAGTGGTTAAGAAACTAGAATCTGAAGTCAGAGACCTTGGCAGGGGTTTAAATTCGGGCTCTGCCAATTATTGGCTGAATAACTCTGACCAAGTTCTTAAGTTCTCCAAACTTTAATTTCCTCATCAGCAAGCTAGGGATAATAACAGTATCCATCTTACAGTTGTAGAATCCAGGAAATCTGTGTTTGCAGAATGTCCCCAGTGATTTTTATGCACACTAGAGCTAGAAAATCACTGCGTTAAAGGTGTCTTACTTTGGAAACAGGGCCACTAAATACCTGTTCCTTACCTGACTGGTTGAGCTCTGACATATGACTGTGAGCAAAGTCTGTGATAAGTGTATTGTCATTTTAAGAAAATCTCATAAATATTCCTAGAGGAGTGTTGATCACCCACATCATTATGTAGGTTCAGAGTGGAAACAAAATAACACTTGCAGGGATGGAGTGCTAGAGTGGAGGTAGCTGAGAGAGAAGAGGATAAGCAGCAAATAAAATAATAAAATAAAATAAAATAAAATAAAATAAAATAAATAGGAAGGTGGGTCAGCAAATAAAAAACCTATCATTTTCAATGGTCTCATGGTACTTCCATTAACCAGTTTTGGAATCTGTTAATTCATAATATCAGGTAGCCCCTTATGTGAGTTAGAAATGCTTTTTATACAAACGCCCTCGCTTTTATATGTCACATGATATGTCTTTATCACCCTTTGAAGAGATCCTTTCTACTGATGCTCAGAAGCCAGACTCTTGCTGCTGTCTGAAAGGCTGAAAGCTCTGGCCAGCTTCTGCCTCCTGAGTCCTTGTCCTGGCTTCTGCACAGATTCTGTAGACTTCCCCCTTCTCATGTGACATTGCTCCTGGCTTTTGTCACACCGTAGGAATAATTACTATGGGAGAGCCTGATTCTTGTATATTTAGACCAGAGGTAACTTGGGAATGAAGTTGTGGATTCAGGAAGGTAGGTTGGGGAAATAATTTTAGTCTTAGAACTCTGTTGGGGAAAATGCATCACCTGCATCCCCAGTTATTATTTGGAACATATAGTTCTTGAAGAACAATCTTCTATCATTAGCATCTGTATATACTTAAAACTGGTTATTGTCAACTTATCTTTAGGTCATTATTTCTATTGGAAAAATGCAACCTGAGTTCTAGAGCAAAGCTTCTGAAAATCAGATATATATATGAATTGACCAGGAGATCTTGTTAAACGCAGATTTTGATTCAGTAGGTCTGGAGAGGGACCTGAGAATCTGCAATATTAACAAGATTTCATGCTGGTAAGCCTATAGCCCATACTTAAAAAAGCAAAGTTCTAGATATAACATATTGATGAGTATTTTGGGATATAATCCATTCTTTAGCTTGTAGGGTGGTATGCTGGAATGAACGCTGGGCTCAGATTTAAAAAGGCTGGTTTCTGGTCTGTGTATTGAAGCTTGTTGTGCCAACTTTGGCAGTTCACGTTATCTCTGGATCTCATCTATAAATTGGGGACATTAATATGAAATGATCTTCATGGCCTTATCCAGTCCAATGACTCTATGGTTAGTTTTTCTGTCATTAGTATTGAGTGGCATCCATGAGCAGAAGGATTACTACAGCCCACTATAGATAGTAAACTGACATGTTGTGGGCAAGTGTCCCTTGTTGATGGTAATCAGCGATGCTAACAGCAAACTTGTGAAAAACTTCTTTTTCAACTTGTCAGCTAATTATGGACATCTTTTGACAGGTCATATATTCTCCAGGAAAAATGTGACAAGGAATAGATAATTTAAATTTAGAGTGAATGGCTTCTTTTTCTGATTGTCACTGAATATTCGTATGATGCTATATATTCCCCAAAGTTTTACAGTAACTTAATCATTAAGACATTTTTGTAGCTAGTAAGCTTTCTTTACTCTCAGACCACTTGTTTGAAATTTGCCTTTGGCATCCTCTTCCTAGGGCCCCCCCTTTGAATTTAAGTTGTTCCTTCTTGAGGTTCGGACCTGTTTTCACTCATCTCTGACCTAACCACCCAAGCAGAGGCCACCTGCTCCTGATGGCTTTCATGACTGTAACATCTTGCATAGACCTCTCCCTGGATGTCCCACACAGGCCTTCAAAAACCAAGGCATTCAGAAGTGAATTTATGTTACCTTCCCTCTACACCAAATCATAAGGACACTAAAAAAAGACCCTCCATATTTCCCATCACCCATTCTGTTATCCTGGCAAGAATTGTGGGAGATATTCTAGATCAGGGGTCCCCAACCCCTGGGCTGTGGATGGGTACTGGTCTGTGGCCTGTTAGGAACTGGGCTGCACAGCAGGAGGCCAGCAAGTGCATGAAGCTTCATCTGTATTTGCAGCTGCTCCCCAGTGCTAGCTAGCATCACCGTCTCAGCTCCACCTCAGATCATTAGGCATTAGATTCTTATAGGGGCACTGGTCCCTGGTGACAAAAAGGTTGGGGACTGTTGTAGATGATTGCTGAATCTCCATACCCATAGTCAGTTAATGGCCAGGTCTGGTTGATTCTACTTTCTAAATTTCTCATACATACATCTCTTTCTTCCTTTTCATCGCATTGTCACTGCCCTGATTCAGACCCTAATCATTCGTCACCAAGACCATTATAATAGCCTTATAATTGCTCTCTGTGAATTAATTCGGGCCCAACCTCCCTACGGTTTCCTGTGGAATGATCTTTATTAAACCCAAATATGGTTGTGTTATACCTCTTACTAAGATTCATTTACCAGCTTCCTCATTGCTTACATTATAGAAGCATCAATGCTCCCTACTTGGTCTGCTTACTTCTGTAGCATCACCATCCTTTGCTCTTCTTTAGACACACCAGGCTTCGGCCACACTGAACCAGTTGGGCTGTTGCTTGACTGAAAATCTCCAAGTCTTTCTCCTCTTCCGTACTTGAAGAGCTCCAACTCTTTCCTGATGCCCCCTTCGAAAGATTACTGCCCTTGAAAACCTTTATTGACAACCTTCCTCTTCCTCAGCTAATAGGCCGTCTATTCTTTGCACTCTGATATCACCTTATGTAATAACTTTACATGAGTGTTGGGTAAGTAACTAAATATCACACAGTATATACCATTAGAATGTAAACTCCTTTCAGACAGGGAGTTTACCAGTCATCCATTTCTATGTCTCAAGATCTAGGCCATGTTGGTTGATAATGCTAGTTGATAAATGTCAGTGGAATAAACAGAAACATTTCAAGGGGCTTCGAACCATACCAGGAAGGGCCTTGCTTGATAGGTTGGGCATTGCACAAGATGTTTTGATGTGGGACTACATCAGCATGGGTGTGGGACAAGGGGATATTCCCACAAAGATGTGGTATAGTCCAGTGGTAACCCTGATATCAGGAGAAGGGTAAAGAGATTCCTCAGCCATAGGATGGAAGCTTAGCCCATTTTAGAAATGAAATTTTGAGGAAGACAGATCAAAGAGGGAGAGTTTCTTAATAAATCAGTGGCAGAATAAAAGTGAATCTTTTGGGAAATACATTGACAGTCATGAAGAGTGTACCGAACCATAAAAAGAAAACATTACTAAATAATGTTGTATACCTTTAATGGGCCACATACTGTGTTGGGTTATTTTATGTATTTTATCTTGTTTCATTCTTATAGTAATCCTGGGAAAAAAATAATGTTCCCATTTTACAAGTGAATAACTTCCCCAAGATTAAGTCTTTAGTAAATGGCCAAACTGGGATTTGGGTTATCTTTCTAATTTATGTCCAGAGGTCTTTCGACCAGAGAAAAGAAGGAAACTTAAGTGTTAGTTATGACTCTTAACCAGCTGTATGATCTTAACTTTCCTTTTCCTCAATTTTCCTTATGTGTAAAACTCTTTGATTTAATTGTGGGATGTCTATTATACTTTCCAGTACTTCATGGTGCAAAGACAGTCATCATATCTGCCACTGAGTCTACCCAGCATACGCTAGGCACTTAAATGTTTGTCGAACAGATGAATGAATGAATGAATGAGTAAATAAATGAATGTTATTAATGACATAGAAGGCTTTCTTCCTTTGGGAACATAACTTACGTAGGGGCAAACAGAGACAAGGTATCTGAAGAGCTAAGTATAATCACTAAATGATTAAGAGGATATGCCCTCAGATCTATAATATCCCTCTCTAAAGTAAAGACTCTCCAAGAAAACCTATTAGCTGGAAAAATGGAATGTTATTACTTTTTAAAAGTGTTTTACATTTTAAGAGCAATGTCTTTTGTATGATCATTTTGGTATCTCACGTTATATCCTAATGGAATTCTATGACTCACTAGAACAGTTTGTTCTAATCAATGTCTTGCATCCACTTAGCACAAAAGGCGGAAAAAGACAATTCATTAGATTCTTACTCTATGGCTTCAGTGTATTTTCATAAAAGAGCTTGGGCATTAGCACAGTTTTCACAGCTCAGGCTTGTCCAAGAGAGTCGCACTGACTAGGGAGCAGGCACTAGGATTGTATAATCTATAAGAGCTTTCCAGGTCTGACCTTGAACCTTTTCTTCTCTATGACAGCTTTAGCTTTTTTGGGTGCCAAGTGTAGGAGAAACCCTTTTCAGGCTCAAACACACTCATGCCAGCTTGTTTGGTTGCTAAAATGGTTTTGGTTAAATAAAAAATAAAGGACATAAGCTGCAAAAACATGAGACTCTCAAAACACAGGTTCTGAAATTTTTACCTTTTGGCTGGTGGGGAAAGTTTTCGACACTTGGGGGCACTGAGTCTCTGATGGAAATGGGACAGAGAGAGCAAAGGGCTGCCCCCTGGAAAATAAAAGAGGAATGCAGAGACCTCATGGTGTTGCCTCTAGCTGTCTATTTATACTCCTTTGTGCCAAATGGACTTGTGGCCAGAGAGAGGACGAATTGGTCTCATCATTCAAGACACCTAAAATGGGCCTGACTGCAGTTGGACATGAGTGAGAACCCTTAAAGTCTAGTTTTGTAGGTCTTTTTTTCACTAATTCTTGTTTTTGAAGTGGATTTGGAGCTTGGAGTTTCTATCAGTTAAACAATAAATCAAGCACTTATTCCTTTTCTCCAATATTATTATACGAACTTTCAAACATATAGCGAAGTCGAAAGGATTATACAGTGAATAGCACTATACCTGTCTTCTGGATCTCACCATTAACACATAAACTCATTAACCACAAGGGTTACTCCTGGCTGCCAGAACCTGGGACCTCCTAGGCAGCTAGCTAGTTTCTTTTTTTCTTTCTACAAAAGTTTCTCTTCTCTCATAGCTATCTGAAACTGTATGTTACATGCAGGATGAGGGAATGTGAAGATAGCTAATATGAAAGGGAGGACAGCTCACTGAGTCATGTGAATAGAGTCCAAGCTTTGAAAAGAATGTATAGAGATATTTGAATGCCCAGGAAGGAACTGGTCTGACTTTATGAAGTCCAGAGAGCTGTCTGCCCTCAACAGGAAGGAAAGATGAGTTGAGAAGCAGCTGGGTCTTCTTGAGCTTTACAACTTGTTTGGTTTTTCTATTAAACCCATTTATCTTCAATAAGGACTTATTTTCAGAAGAAAAAGTTGAAAAATTTTGACGATTAAAAATCTGATTCAAACTAGCCAGATATCTCAAAAAAGCACTGCTTCCATCTCTTAGTTTTATATTACTAAGTCAGTTTGGAAGTGAAAAATTCTCACTATAATGTAATGTAATGTAATGTAAATTACAAGAAGAGTTATGCCAGTAATATTTGCCAGGTATATATTATCATGTGCAACATTACTGCCTATGTGAGTATCATTGCCCTTTGAGAGCTTGCCTGTTGAGGTGGCCACCGCCTGCACACGTGGCTGAGGAAGGACCAGCACAGGACCCAGTGGTCGCTTCCACAGTATGTCCAAGAATGTCCCAGCACACCAGAGGTGGAAAGGAGGAAGCCCACAAAGGAAGGCAATGCCCATTTTAGGGATAATGAAGCTTGTCCTGAGTTTATTTACTTGTCAGTAAATAAGGGAACAGAGTCCACTAAAAAAATTCTCTGAGTTGTTCACTGAGTGGAAAAAGTCAAGATGATTTATGTGTTAGAAAACGATTTAAAGGTTACACTCTGAATAGGGTGGAATGAGTCCTAGAATCCACATGTGGCTGATTCAACAAGTCCCATTGCATACTGGTTAGGTAAGACCCTTCAGTCAGGCCCAGCAAGATTCTGGTATATTGGAGGAATCAAAGTTATTTATCATTTATCAACTTTGACTGGGAGATGACTCAGTGTTTATGGTTGTTTAACAAACTTCAGTTGTGGTGAAACAAAGCATTTTGTTTTGTTATTGCTGAGGCGTATGCTATTGCAAGTGGAAAATTTTCCTTTTAAAAGTGCAGATATCACCTAATTTAGAGGTTTTCAAACACTATATCTTCTTTTTAATTTTTTTTTAAGCAGTAGACCCTTTTCTCCAAATAAATTCTTACACAGTAGCCCAATATATAAGATAGAAGAAAGAGCTCTTATGGATATAATGCAGATGGGGGTTTTGAAATCTCCTCTGATCAGCACCCAGCCTGGCTCCCCACCCACCTGGAAAGGAAATGCTGGGTGGTCTCTGGTCTTGGTAGTCACTTGAGAAGTCAAGTGACTGGCTGCTAAAAAAACTTGCCCCACCATCATCATCAGAGAATCTCAGAATCACAGAGTCAAAGAAATCTGGGATAATGTAAAGATAAAATCTCTAGTTTTTCTCGTTTGGTTATGATGTGTGCATTGGCAATTCCTGCGTTGAAGCAGCATGCTGTCACTCATCCAGGATGCAGTAGGAGCTAAGCCAAGACGAGCGAATGATGAAGGGGCGCTGCTTTTCAGTTTTGTCCAGATGCAAGGCGGTGGGACTGAGGCTACTTCTTCCCTGACTTTGCTGCAGCTCAGTATCCCTGCCAGGAATCCACAAATATTGGGCACTGCTCACATTCTTATGTGAACAGGCCACAGGGGAGCCTTTTGAAAGTATGGTCATAATATGCTAGGACACTTAGCCAATGGTGGGGCAGACACAGATCTTGTTTTGCATTATGCCGTGTGCTGGTTTTCCTTTTGAATTGCATGTGTTCCTTCTATTAGCACTCCTGAAATCTTAGTTAACCGATTATGTTTAATAATGCAAATATGTATATATAATTATTTGTATATTTATATACATATAATTATTTACTTTCTGATTATATTTAATTTTGATTGTTGGGAGTATTTAACATTGTTTCAACATTTAATGATTCTATTCTCTCTTCTAACATTTAGGAATATATAGGCTTTCACACAGTTGTTATTAGAATGTTCATACAGTTTAGTGTTCAGATTTGCTTATAAATATTTTCTATGTTGCCGTGTTGTTTTCATGATTCTAATTTTAATAGAAGCATATTATGCAACATCTTTTACTTAACAGTTCTCCCATTGACATCTACTTATTATTTTAATGCATTTCCTTTATACACATTTGAGCTTTATTAATTGAGGATCTGTGATTTGTAGTTAACAGGAATTTTTTCTTGAAATAGGTTGACTTTATGAGATGAATCCTGGGGCATTTCATAAAATTCAGGGAGATTTTAGTAACCAAGACTTAAAAAAGGGCAAAGATGAGGCTGAGTCTCAGAACCATTGCAGAAGTTTGAAGGCTTTTTTCCCATTTGCCCCATGTGAATCTCTGTGTGCATCTTTTTAATTTTCCTCTCCTACTTTAGCCAGACTTTCTGTTTTGTTTTCAGCCCAAATGATAGAGAACATGGATACCTACAAATTCTAGAATTTTACACATTGTAGTTTGGGCCGTTGAAGAGAAACCATTTCTGTCTAGTTTTCCAGGGAAAGATGGAGATGGCTATTGTGAAATCAGGTGTTCATCTCTTGGACTCACCCATGTAGCCACAAACTGGTGTCTGGGTAGAGGTCACAGTAGGAATATGTCTACCAAAAGATCGTTCCCATGAAGAGCAGTTCTGGAAAAATGGGGTAATGAAAAGATACACTTACAAGCGGAACACAGCAACAAAAACTTTAGTTTTTACATTTTTTCTCATTCTTTTGATTAATCCATTTAGCAAAATTAGAAGGAGTGAAATTAATGGGCTGAAGGGTATGACCCATCTAATAATTATTGAGATGATTTACCAGTTTACTTTCCCCAAACTCCTTTAAATCAATCGATACACAGTGTTCTTTACCTTCTATGGCACTGCTCCCCTGTCCTTCCTGCTGACATAGAACATGCAGCCAGTGTCTTTGATCTTAGGAAGAGCCAGTAAGGTCAGAGTTTGGGTTGCTCTGTCCCTTCTTTGAGCCCAAATAAAGTTTGCATGGAACCATTTGGGGAATTCCTAAGGGCTGCTTCACCCGTCAGTTCCCCTAGGCTGCCACCTGACCTGCTTCTCTTCTTTTCTTCTGCCATTAGCTTGTTTTACTTTCTGAATTTCCTTTTCTATCTAGCCTTGCTACAGAAGTGAATTATTTTCACTTTTCCCTGCTGTTTCTGAAATAAGCAAAGAAATCTTGTTTTGATAAGTGTTCTTGCCACTGGTCACATCAGTAAGCCAAAATGACAAACAATGGTGAGGGCTTGGAATGATTTACAAATTCTGAAGTTCTTTCAGGAGTCCTCTGAAGTGTTAAAGACCCTTAAAAGGAATATTTTGTCCTTTTCTCTAGATCGTTTGATTCTCCTTTTTTAGATCACCTAACCATATCTATGCTTTTACATAATTTTGAAAGATATTTACAATTATTCATGTACATGAATAATATAGTGTAGATTATTTTGAAAAGATAAAAAAGAGTCTAAAAATATCACTGATAACATCATTCAGAGTCTTTCCCTTGAAAATTAGCCTGCCTGATCCTGTCTAGTTTATCTTGGTCTAGTAACTCAGACCAAGGTAGATTTGATTTTGTGAACACTCTCTCTGTCTCTCTCTCGGTCTCTCTCTCTCTGTCTCTCTCTCTTATGGACCCTTTCAGAATGCTCTTCCTGATAACCTATTAAGACGCCTTGGCTATAAAAGACTTTTCCTCATCTGACCATCTAGAGTCCTTTCTGCGGTGTTAGGCTGTCCACTTCCTAGTCCTCTATGTTGCACATTCTGGCTATCTCCCTTTGTTCCTTTGTTCCTCTGTTTGTGTGTTCATTGAATTCCTTTTTTCTGTTTCTTCTTTCTTTCACTCCTATGATATCCTCCACATTCTCTCATACTCTCATCTGCCAGCGGTGAACTCTGAGGCCCTGTAGATTTCAAAGGCTCAGGATGGAATGGCCCTGGGTCTCTAGATGACTGCATGGGACAGAGCCTTCCCCACTGTTTACCTACAGTGGACAGTAATGTAAGAAATAAACCTTTATTTTGTAAACTACTCAGTTTTGTTATTGTTGCTGTTTTCACAGTTTGACTAAGACTACCTCTAATAACTCCAGCCAACTCCCACTTTTTCCTTTGCTTTACAATAAAAGCTCATTGCTGAGTCTCCAATAAATATCTACTACTCTGAGGAGCAGTAGTGAGTCCTTTAGCTCTCAATTCATTGGTGACCCACTGAAGTCAGTAATGTAAACATTTACCAGCTCTATTTATTTCACTAGTTGCTTTCTCAGTTATCATCCCAGGCTCCCCTTTCCGTTTCCACCTCCCGAATTCTTCATTTCACAAAGCCAAACTGCTTTGATATCATAAGAAATACTAATGCCATGACTTCTAAATGGAGAGGCAGGCATTGTTTCTTATTCTTTTGTCCATATTTAAGAGATTTTAGCTCTTTTTCAGGTCTTCTACTGTCAGTTCACAAAGCATATTCTTTGTCTTCCTTAATGGGAACATTAGCTCATTAAGTAACTTACTTTGTGATAGGTGCTGTGCTTAATACACATATTTCCAATTAGTTCTCTCAATCATCCTACAATGTCAATACTATTGTCTTTATTTTACAGGGAGGTTAACTAACTTGCCTAAAGTCACACAGCCTGCAAGAGAAAAAACCAGCTTTACAAACTGGATAGATCCAGGTCTTTCACTCCATTATTCAACACTGCGTTATTCATTTTACCACTTCTGCAGACATCAAAATCTTTTTTTTTTTTTAATATAGAGTCCCATATTAAGCTAGGGAAAAAAAGCCTAACAGAAATAAAAAAAAAAAAAAAAGTTTGCAAGCAATAACTCTCTAATGGTATTGAAGAGGTATTGTATATAGAGAAAAAATATTATATATATTTATGCTAATAATTTCTAAGGTAAAGAATAGTTTAGCCAATATATGCCTATATAACGTGCTACATGTTCTTTGATTCTTATAAAAGTAGTTGTGGAAGATCTTTAAAATAGCATTTTTAAGAAAACTAATTCTAGAGTTTAAGCTATTTGGTAGAATTCAGTAGAGTTGAAAATTTACTTGTTTCTGAAACAAGAATGACAAATTTATGGTACAAGCAAAACTGCCACTCCTGAGCCCATGACAGACAAATAAATGCTTGTGGAACTCCTTCCTACCCACTTCAGTTCTCTCCAGGCAGTCGTTTCTACCAATTGATTAGGGTTGGTGTAATAGTTAATTTCTCTGACAAGTATTTGTTAAGCATTTACTGTGTGGTAGTGTTTATGAGGAGAAATCAATTCGTTCTTTGGGCCATTGTCCAAATTAATTTTGTTGTTTCCAGGCACTCTGAATCACTTCTAGTTGAACAAGAAAGTCAGTTGATCCCATCTGCAGCCTGGAGCTTAGATGACGTCAGGTTCCCATGACCTCCACTATAGTGGAGGAGCCCGCCTTGTCCTGTGGCCTCGGATATGAAGTAAAAGTCGAATAAAGAATAGACAGACTTAGCTGCACCCCAAACATATTCTTTCTTGACCTATATTGCTTGCATGCCTTAGCAAAGTCTGAATGGGGATGCTTAATGTGAACCAAAAGCATGAATTTCATGAGTAATTTAGCAGTAATGACTCCTGTTCTTGAAGATAAGATGATATGTATAATCATTAGAAATCTAACAACACCTGCTTGCCCGCTGCATTCAGCCTTCCTCTTTTAAGTATCCTTGGTCTTCAGCTTCATGTCAAACTGAATATTTGCTTTAGAGTTACTACTGATAGCTTAAAGTGTCAATATACACTTTTTTTATATGCTTTTGAGGCAAAAACTGGCCTTTTGTCAGAGGGTGTCAGGCAATCAATTCAACTGTTCCACATGATTGTGCAGGGCTGTGATTGTGGTGCTGGATGTTTAATATCTGGCCAAAAGCTCTTTGAGGCGTGATGAGAAGAGTCTTGAA
Organism: Pteropus medius; assembly: GCF_902729225.1. Taxonomy (NCBI): domain Eukaryota; kingdom Metazoa; phylum Chordata; class Mammalia; order Chiroptera; family Pteropodidae; genus Pteropus; species Pteropus medius. Next base: position 9,872,523 of record NW_024354500.1, on the reverse strand, counting down.
AAATAGGGATGGATTCATGACTGGACTGTCCCCCATTTCTACTTCTAATTAAATGAAAGTGCTGAAGAAGGTTACACAGAACAATTAAACCATTAAGCATAACTTCTGGCTAGTATTTTTTGGGGTGTAGAGGAGAATTTCCAGGTGGACTTTATACTAAGGTGGTAGTACAGTCACCTCAGAAAAGAGTGAATAAGTCAACTCGATGCTTTGTAAAGGCTAGGGGTCCTCCAGAAGCTGCTTTCCTGTGTATCTTCTCTGGATCAAGTATAAAACATCAGCCAACCTTGATGTGTAGTCATCTATTGTGCAATTTGATCAGGCTGAAGAAACATGACAAAAAAGTCTTTTAAAAGTGAAACTTTCCAGCAGAGACAGTTCAAATAAACTTAGATGCCCAGTAGGAAGCTGTTTAGGGCATCAGCTTTGATATTATGCTTCAAGGATTGAAGATAAGTGTGTAGAGATGGTAGATGGGCAAAATGACATGAATGAGAGTGTAAGTTTTCTTTATAAAATGATCCTCACCTTATATTTATTTGCAATAGATGGGGCTCAAATGTATCATATTTCTCTGTTTTGTGTGTGTGAGTTTTCCATTCCAATCAATGTATAAGTATACTAATTTTCCATAAAAAAAAAATGAGCTTAAGTTTTCCTTGACCTCACCCCTGTCAACTTATTTTTCCATTTCTCTGCTCCCTTTAATAGCTTCTCTAATGAATTGACTGTATATACTGTGTCTACACCCTCACCTACCATTTATTTAAGTTTTATAACTTTTTCAAATTATTCATGTGAATAATTTCATAATAATTTAGAATAGAAGGACTTATACTAATAAAAAGCATTCACATTTTTTCTTCCTACTTATCCTCTCCCCCCACACACTTGATGCTTATATTTATCTATCTAAATAGTGATTTCATGGATCGATAATTTATCTTACTTATATCATCACTGCTTTCCTTCCCTTTTCTCAATATAGTTGTATCCCTACTTTCAGTTACTTTATTATTTACTTTTGTAACTTTACATAGTAAATGCATGCAGCATAGGGAATATAGTTAATAAAATTGTAATAACTAGGTATGGTGTCAGGTGGGCACTAAACTTATTGCAGGATCACTTTGTAAGTTATATAATGTCTAACCACTATGCTATACACCTGAAACCAATATAATATTGAATGTCAACTGTAATTGAAAAATAAAAAAATTAAAAAAAGAAAACCTTAAAAATTCACTTTATATATTTAATATTTTTGCCTATGTTTAGAGTTGATATCACTAGAGACTCTTTCCATATAGCAAGTTTATTTGTGAAGCCTACTAAAATCTAAAATTAAATTCTGCTAGATAACTCCTGAACAATAAGAAACTATATGATTTCTTCTTTTTTGCTTGCTTTTTAAATAATACATTTTTTAAAAAATAAAAAAAAGTATTTTTTTTGTTCCATCAATTATAAATATAGACTTGGTCTTTTGATTTAAGTTCATAAGAAAGTGTGTTTGGGCATTAACTTTCTGCATCTTTGCATGTTTGAATATATCTTTATACTGTCTTCACATTCGATTTATGTCATTCTTTTATCCTCACATTTGACTAATTTATAGTTCTGCTGAAAATTAACTTTTAGTTGCAAATCCTTTCTTTCACAATTTTGAAGATATTGGTTTGTTGTCTTCTAATATTAACTTGTGGATGGGAAGATGCATTTTTATTTCATAAATGGTTTGCACTTATTTTTCTGTCTCTGTTTGGAGCTTGTTAATTGGATGGTTGTTGTGCTGGTCCCCCAAATACTATCATGTGGGAGATTTTCCCAGTGTTGCCAATGCTTTTGTACACAGAATAGGGAATATGTGAGCATCAGAAACACTGGGCAAATCTAAACTTCTTTTAAAACTGTGTTTAATTTTTTTACAGATTATCCCCACTTTTTGTCTCCCGATGGTGTGTAAATACTTGCCTTTGGGCATTTTGTGTGATAGGTAGAGAAGGACATTGGATGTGTTTACAGCTTTAGATATTGACTTCTAATTAATTTGTTTGTTTTCAGTCTATATCTTTTACTCTCTATTATATTTATTTTCCCATGCTATCACATAGATCTTTTTTCCCTTAAAGTTTTAAACATATTTTTAAAGTTGAAATATAGTTAATATATAATATTACCAATTTTTTGCCAAAACCTTTTGCGTCCTGAAGAACCCCCTCCTGTACTTTTCTTCATTCCATAAAATTGATTTATTATGCTCTTGAGAGTTAACACGAACACCCAAGAAGGGTCAGTTGCTGCCTGGAAGGAAGAATCACTAGAACTTGGTAGAAATGAAGAAACATTAATTGAAAGGAGTTCCAGGGATTTTCCTCTAAGAGCCCAAACTGGCCATCAAAAAGAGGGCAAAAAATAAAGTGTTTGGAAAAAAGAATGTACTAAATTACTGCCAATAATTTCTGTGTTCAAGGTAACCTCACTTAATTTTTTTCTGTTCATTTTCCAAACGTGTGTCAGGTCATTCGGGTGCTTATTGAACATCCTAAACAAAAACAAAACTCACTGATTCAAACAGTGCAGGTTTTTGTAGAACAGTTGAAAAATGTATAATACTATCAAAAAAACAGAAAAATTGAGCAGACATATTATCCCTCTTACTATTTTAGCAAATTTTCTTAAATTTAAGTACATTCATATGCATTTTTCTTTAAATTAAGGTCATATTACAACTCTACCCTCTGTTTTTAATTAGAATTATATATTTAGCATTTCTACATTATTAAATAACTTTACAAAATATAATTTTTAAAAGATGTATATTATTCCATTATATGAATATATGATAATTTATTTGACTCATCTCCTATTACTGGATATTGTTAAATATCTAGGTGTTTACTAGTAAAACAGTGTCATAACAAAACTAATTATTTTTTGCTATTTGCCTACATCATGATTATATTGTTTAGGATAATTTTTAAGAACTTAATTTAGTTGATCACAGGCTATGAACCTACATCAGGCTCCTTATGTGTGCTGACAAGTTTTTCCAAAAACATTTCACAAAATCATGAGAGTTCTTGACTCATCACACCTTTCCCAATTCTAGTATTAATTTCAAAACATTAATCAGTTTTATAAGTGCAAAGTAGTATTATGCTAATGAATATCTTTAGTATTATAATGTCTCAAAAATAATTTATAGTTGGGCATTACATTTTAATTCTTTTATTAATGGAGCTAAATCTATTTTTTAATTATAATATTTAATAGTTACTCATTGTTTTATTCTTTGTGTTTTTCTTTTAGTTCTAACTTTTGTTTTCATCCTTGGAGATTTGAAACCTGTTTATCTATTTTTAATTCTACTGCTGATTACTCTGAAATTGTTTCAAAATGTACTTATCCACATATTTAATATTATAAAAATGAAGAATAAATTTTTGAACTCTTTCTCACCCTTTTAAGATGAAGAATGTGGTGTGTTTTTTTCTGATCTCAACTTCTCTTTTCCTCATCATTCTTTCTTCTGTTAATATCCTGGAGTTTTTTTTCCTTGAAAATGATAATTTAAAAATTGTCATTTTTATATTATCTATTTTCTCTTTCAGGAATTATTTAACAGTTGATTTTAGTTTTTGTTACTATTATTACATCAGCCACTTAAATTTAATTTTAATTTAATTTTATTTAATTTCAATGTTCATTTTAGGTTTATTAAAAGCATAATTACTGTATTATATTCTTAATTTTTATTCATCTCTTAGCTGGAGAATAACTTCAAGAAATTTTTAAAAAGTAAGGACCTGTAAGTGGTTTATAGTCTATGGCCATGCACATCTGAGAACAACTTTTTGATTTCTTTATACATATGAATAACAAATTAGTTGGGATTCAAATTCTTCAGTTAAAAATCTTTTTCTCCAAAAAACTGTTTCTTCAGTTTCCTGACATTTAGTGATACAGAGGACATTGCTGTTTTTTTGTACATAATTTGTAGAATTTTTTTCTATATTTTTTATAATTCAATAGTAGTGTAGGAGATATTTTGGTATGGATCTCTTTTCATTATTTTCCTAGTACTTAAATATGAATCTTTGCAAATTGCTTTGTTTTCAATTGTAATGATTTTTTTCTGTAGGTATATGTTTAATTCTCATGTGTGATTTATCTTCTCTTTTGTTTCTTTCTTCTCTATGATTATCTAAATACCTTAGTTCTTTTCCTCTGCATTCTTGAAAAGGTCCTCAGGTTTGTCCTTCATATGAGCAAAAACACCGCTTTTATCCATGTGATAAACTTCTCTTTTTACTTTCAATGAAGATTTTAATTTCACTATTGCCGTTTTGCTTCTTTTCAATCTTTATCTCTCACAACCAATTCTCATCTCATGACGTTTTAAAATCTCATTATTTCAATTATTTTTCTTCTTAAAGGCATGTCTGCTTGTTTCTGACTTCTAATGGACACAGAGGGAACTCTTGCACCAATGTGGTTTCTGGGACACCTTCTCCCAGTGGACCAACAGGAAATTTTATGGGTGAGTCTTGGGTGCATGTTGCAACACCAATGGCTTGAATCTTATTTTCATCACTTTGAACTGGACTGTTTTCACCTTTTCTCCCATGTTTAAAACAGTGTCTCTCAACCTTGGCACTATGCACTTTTGGGCCTGATAGTTCTTTGTTGCAAACCTGTCCTATATATGGTAGGATGTTGAGCAGCATCCCTGGGCCCAATTCACCAAGTGCCAGTAGTATGTCCTTGCCCCACTCTGTGGTCCCCCATTTCTCCAGACATTGCCACATGTGCCTTGGGAGCAAAATTGTACCTGGTCGAGAAACACTGCTCTAAAGAAACTTTACAAAGTTAAACTCAAGACAAGAAAGAAAAAAGATTAAGTAAAATGGGAATCAAAATAAATCAAGAAATCACAAAAAGTCACACTTAAAAAGATTTTAAAGCAGCACTTACATTCACAGAAGCAGTTTGGTGTTCCTAAGAATGGCAATAGGTCATAAATGCTCAAAGTGGTGGATAGTTTTATGAATAATGCCATTAGTCAGATAATTACATGACAATAAAGGCAGCAAGAGCTGAGAGTGGCAACCAAGCTACTGTTCTCATCTTCAGTGTGGGAATGACATGACCTAAAAACCAAAAAGTTAACAGCTGTATAGATAAATCAATATTCTGTTCCAGAACATTAGTTTCAAAAGCAAGATCGTACATTTCAATGTCTCCAGATACTCTGAAAATTAGGGACTGAAGGAAAGAGGTGGGTGGAGGTGATTTTTAATGAGCCATGCAACATGATATGAGTCATTTATATCATTTGATACAGTTGGTGTTTTTTGAGGCAGAAGTTTTATGTCCTCATAGCAACGTATTCTGAAGCTTATCCCATTTGAAGTAGCTTTCACTGTTTGGAAAAAGTTCATTGTTTTAATTCAACCAGACATACAATATGGTACAACTAATATAATTACATAATTTTTGGCAGGTTTTCATATTTTTTCCTTTTAAATTTAAAAGTAATAATCTATACAGACTTAATTATACTGTCATCTAAATAAATTTATATTTTGGAATGAGTTCAAAGTATGACTATGAAATGCATTTTGCCATTGTTTTCTTTACTGTCCTTGTTCAGAAAGAAAATGAGTAATGTGTTCTGGTAATAGCAATTATAGGAAAACATGGTTCATGTGGCAACAGAATCCTTCATGAACAGCAGTCAACCTTTCCTGGCAGTCTTTTTTCCTTTCAAAGTCTGATTTGCTTAAATAGTTTAATTGTGTGTAAAATGTTGCCTAAATTTAGATTTGGGGCAAAATAATCAAAACACTGCACGCTGGTTTCAATAATAAGTACCTATATATTTGTCATCAGCCAAAATGTATCTGAAAATGCAAAGAAACCATGAAGCTTAAAAGACTAAAAGGGTATTCAGAGAAAACTTTTTCCCATTTGAAACTATGCATATAGTTTATATATACATATAAGTTATGTGGAAGAGGTGCGCTTTCATTCTTGGTGAGAGGTTCTCATGGGCAGAAAGTCAAACCAGCGACTGAAGGGTTTGAGTGAACCACTACATTTAAGGCTTTTCTGATACTATTACGGCTATAACATGAAAACACTTTTATTGATTTTATAGTTCTTTAAAATTTTTTAAATCAAATTTATACATATATATATATATATAGTTTAAAAAGATGATTAGTTATATAAAGTTTATAATGAAAATCAGCATTTTCTTTCTCACCTCTTCCCCACCTTTTCTCACTCTGTCTCAACTTGTAGTCATACTTCATTCTTTTAAAAGCTCTTCCACATTTTTAGAGGCTGAGGTTTATATTTATTTTCTGATATTGCTGAAAATGGACTTGGTAGATTCTGTTCAGCTTATTGTTTGTGTATGATATCTAGAAGGAAAAAAAATCCATAAAGAATGTTCATGAAACTTTTTCTTTAATACTTTTTATTATGAAACATAACACCTGGAAAAGTGCTAAAATAAAAATTTATAGGTCAATCTATTATCACAAAGTGGCCACATAAGTAGCATCAGAAGTAGAAAGTTATACCTCAGAAACTCTCTTCATGGTCTCTCCCAGTTTTTATCCCCTCATCTGCATTGGGAGATGTAGCCATAATTTTTATTTTTATTAATATTAATTCATAAGTAATAATTTTGATTAATAATATTTTCATTTAAAAATAGTTTTACTCTCTGATCAAGCATTCCCTAAAATTATTGATTAGTTTTATATGGTTGTGAATTTATATAAATAAATATACATAATGTCTTTTTCTGTGACTGAATTTTTTATTCAATATTACGTTTGTAACATTCATGCATTTTTGTATAGCTGTATTCATTCATTTTCATGACTATACCACAATTTCCTTATCCATTCTATTGAAAGACATTTGGATGGTTCTCAATTACATCAATAATGATGTTACGTATATTTTCACACATCTTAGTGCACATAGGCATATATATCTGTATGTGATAAATTTATTGCTTTAACAGCCCCAATTCTTCACCCCTTCCTATATCTACATCCATCCCCACATAACTGTCCTCTCATTCTGAATCTGGACTCAGTTATGTGACTTGCTTTCACTAAAGGGATTTTAGCAATAGCAGAATAAGTAGAGACTTAAAAAATTATTGTGTTGTTGAGCTTCCTTGCTTTTGCTTCTGTGCCATCACCATGAGAATAATGTAAGTGTAGTTTAAAATAAGATGACAAACATGTGTCTCATGGTCCAATTGCCCCAGCAGAGAGACTGCCAAACACGTGGGTAAATCCTGCTAAGACGCAAAGATGAGTCCAACTGAGTCCAGCTACAATAGCATCTTGTAGACTTATAAGCTAAATAAATGTTAATCATATATCTTTAAGGTTTTTGTGTTATTAAGCATTTTTTATGGCTACAGATAATTAATACAGAATGAAATTGCCAAATTCTCCCTCTTATCAAAGTGTATGAGGATTCCAGTCACTTCATTTCCTCATCAACATTTGGTAGTTAATCATTTATTTTAGCTCTTTTCATGGGATAGTGATGTCTCATTTCGGTTCTAATTTTCATTTCCCTGATGACTAACAAGATTGAGCACCTTTCCATGTTCATAGGTCATTTGGATATACTCCTGTGTAAAGCGTCTGTTCAATATTTCTGTTGAATTGTCTTTTTCTTATTTCTAAGAATGTTTAATGTATTCTATATAGATATAGATATAAATATTGAGGGTGATTATATGTATTGCAAATATTTTCTTCCAGTCCATGGCCGATCTTTTAAAAGTCTTAATTTTTCATAATGCTTTTGTCAGGTTTTCCTATCAATTATATACTCTGAAAAATATTAATAATTGTTCTTTCTTTTTCAATTCTCTGAAAGAATACATTCAGACTGGTTTTATTTTTTTCTTATGTGTTTGTAGAATCTACTGGTAAAGATATCTATGCTTAGAAAAAAATTATATTTCAGATCAAATTAAAAAATAAATATAAGACTATTCAGATTTTCTATTTCTTCTGTCAATTTTAGTCAGTTGTTTCTGTTATAAGAAATTTTCAGTTCCTTATAAATTTTAAAATTTATTGGCATAACTTGTTGACTATTTCCTCTTATTACAATTTTATTTTTGGATGATCTGTAAGAATGTCTCCTTTCTTAGTACTGACATTATTTACTTGTGTCTTCTCTCTTTCATCTTGCATCACACATGACATGTTGATGCCCTGGTGTAGGCACCCTGGAGCCTGGAGCTCTACCCACTGTCTTTTACAAACTTTTCCCTGCAGCAGCAACCGAAGCTCCTCTAGGATTTTGCAGTTACAGAAACTCATTTAAAAAATGACACAACTGAGATTCAGAGTTATCCAAAAACCCAAATCTCTGCTCCTTTTTAAATGCTTTTTATCAAAGTGTATGAGGATTCCAGTCACTTCATTTCCTCATCAACATTTGGTAGTTAATCATTTATTTTTATTTTCTGGTATTTTATTTTGGTAGTTAATCATTTATTTTTATTTTCTGCGTTTCATCCAAAGTCTCTTTGAGTAAATAATGCCAATGTATAGAAACAAAAAGACATCAAACATTGTAGATCCACAAACAAGAAGATATTTGCTCAAACCATTACCACGGTAATTGAGAAATAAACAGAAGATGCTTGATATACAGGCCTAGTTTAACACTTTAAAAAACATAATCCAAATTCTTTGGCTGATTACTTTATTATTTATTGACTGTTCAAGCTCTTCCCATTTATTCCAAAGACTTCTTCATTAGGAAGAGCTAAGTACTACTTTGTTCTTAACTGCTTTGTATTTGCATGATGATGTTCTCATTATAATGTTAACAAGAAGAGGGCCCATTTCTGAGGTAACCTAGAGTGTGAATGTTCAATTTAATACTGGTTGTAACTTCTGCTTCATTTTTAAATCAGTTTTATTTTTATCTTGCACCGTTCTTATGGTCACTTATAAGGATATATGCTTTTCCCTAAAATTACTATAAACTCATTTTATTTTTATGAATAAAACTTGATATCTTTTCTCATACAATAAATATAGTACAACACAGCATGGCACAATACAATATGATACAATATAATACAAATGTCCTTTGATTAATACTGCCCACTTAACAAATCGGTGAAGATAAAATTTTAGAAGAAGGTTAAAGAAGAGTATTAACAAGAGTATAAGTATATAGGTTAACCTTGAAAAGGAGAATACATGTTTTTCTCTAAGTCTGGAGGAAAGCTTCATTTGTCATTTTTGATTTTCTTCTTTGCGATAGCTTCGTTAGAATGGAACTGAATTGTGACTGCAGACTCCATTTGTGTTTAACTGCTAACCAACATAGAATGGAATATGGCCTTGTTACTTTTAGTACAAATACTTTTTTAATGTCATATTTCATCCAGATGACCCCATGGAAGGCCCTTTGGGATATATTGTGGCTATTGTTATGCTTTCAACACAAACTTATTGTGTTATTAATTTAGCAACACCCCCTGACATCTTTGAAGATATCTAACCTGCTATAAAAGGATCTACATTTCAAGTCCCTTATGGGGACTATACCATTAAAACAAAGCACTCCATATGAATGTTCAATGAGACATGGTAAAGTAATGATGCTAAAAACAATAAGGAAACTCATTAGGAAAGTAAGGAAGTTATAAAACAAGGGAGAAAAATACTCTTTGATTGCAATATGTTTGCCCTGTTATTTCTAATCAGTAAAGAAGTTTTGGTCTATCTGAAAGAAAAGTCACTGATATTTTTCCTTGTGCAATTTCCCTCTTTCCAATCACGAAAACATCAACCATTCTTTTATGCTCTTTCTGTTCTTTCCTGAACTCTGACACAATCAATTTTTCAGACTCTATTGAAAGGAATTTTTTTCGCACACTTTGTCCAACAAGAAATGGAGTCAAGAGCTTTCTAAACAATTACAAGGAAGGACGTGATTCACTTATTAAAGGATTTCTTCTATGTGGTCACCTTAAACCAGAAAGAAAAGATAAAACCTTTTTGATTGGATTGAAGTGCACTGATTTCTTACTGATTTCTTCAGGTATATGGCTGGAGTCCTCAGGGGAAAACACTGAAAAGGCTGAGAGCTGTAAAACCAGAAAGGTTATAGTGTTGCATGAAAGGAGCATGAGAGGCTATAACATGGCTGACACTCTCAAAATTTATAGCAACTATCTCATGGCCAAAGACAAACTCATCTTCTTCCTTTCAAAATCTGCTCATTTTCCATGACCCCATCTCCCTGAATGGCATCATTTTTTCCCCATCACTCAGGCTCAAACCCCCTAATGTTTATCAAGAGCTGTAGATTCCGCCTCTGAAATATCTCTGACTTTCATCACTTCTCCTTTATTTCCATTACTGCTGCTTAGAATTTCAAGGTTGCATAACCTCATCCCTGAACTATAGCTTCTAATTCTATGTCTCTGTTAATTACTCCCAACTGGTATGTCTTTGGCCTCCCCTCACACCAGTACATCTTCCACACTGCCTCTGTATAATTTTGCTTATTGCTATTGTGCTCTGCTCAAAAACTCTCCGTGTTTCTTTATTGCCAACAGAATAAAGTAAGAATTTCATAGCAAGTACTTGAAGCGCATTGTAATGTGGCTTCAATTTAACAGTGTGTTTCATTTTTTATTCTTCAAACAAACTGTTCTTTCCTGCACTAGACTATTGTCTATGCTTTAACTTTTTGTCCCCCACAAAGAAAATCTCTTCTTTCTGTTGAAATCATGTCTGCTAAAATTATATACATTTCAGAAGGTTCAACATGATTCTCTAATTCCTTCAGTTAAACTTATTCTTCCACTTCACAGTTCTCTCAAAGCTCTTTGATGTTTCATTACAGCAGAGCTTCTCAGACTTACTGTGCATTGGGTCCCTTGGGGGTCTTGTTAAAATGCAGATTCAAATTCAGTAGTTCTAGAATGGAGCTGAGATTCTGCATGTCTAGTAAGCTCCCAGGGGATGCCCATGCTGCTAGATCTTGAACTTACTTTGAGGAGCAGGGTTGCAGTTTTTATCAAGATACAGAATTAGTCACCATTCTGCCTTGTATTGAAGTCTGTTGGAAACTTCCTTCCCATAAAGACTGCACTCTTTCAGAGTAGACTTTTGGTTATCCCTATACCTCACACACTTCCCAGTGTGGTGTTTTGTTGGCAATTCCTGGTGAAAGATTCAGTCAATAAACCAATTGAAATGAAACTCCAAATTAAAATCAAGATTGTAGCTTATCTGAGAATTTATTTCCCATTATCCTTGATGGCAGAAAACTCTCTAATAGTGCAGAAAACAATGCCTTGCTGGGTAGGCATGATATCCAACATCTGATTTATTTTCCTGTCACTCAAGAGGACGCACAAAGGAGTTCCTTCATCTTATAGTACTATAGTTTGATCCCCGGAGGGATATCATGTGCTATCCTGATGCCCTCTGATAATGCTTTTATTTGTTTCTACATTAAATGCCACAGGTAGCAATATCATTGGTAATTAAAGAAATCGCTGCTATTTCTTCCATTGTCACCACCTGTAACATCAGCTTTTAGCATCCTTTCTCTCCCTATTATCTTTAATCTGTCACCTCTAATAAGTACAACTGAACTTTTATTGGTAAACCCAGCTGAGTTTGTAAAATCAGTAAGTTTAATTTTTACCATTTTTCAAGTTAATTTGGCATTTTTTCCCCTGTTCGTTTGAGGATAACTTGATCTGTTTGTCAAAAAGGGCAAAGTCTTTGGAAAATCTTTTTTATTGCTACTCCTTTTGCAGGCTTTAGTTTTTGTGACTACATCTCAAATCGCTGAGCTTACTGGAATTCTGCTGACCAGATCTCTGGGTGTGGTAGGCAGCTTCTACAATGGCTCCCAATGACTCCCACCTCCTGGCTGTTTGTGTCTTATGTAATCCCTTCCCCTTGATTATGGCTAGAACTAGTGACCTTCTTCTGATGAATAAAATGTGGCAAAACTAATAGGATGCCACTTTTGAAAGTAAGTTAAAAAAGATTGTGACTTCCATATTACTTGCATACTTTCTCAGACTTTTCTTTCTTGCACACTTTGGTGAAGCAAATTGTTGTGTTAGAGAGAGCTCATCGCAAGGAACTGAGGATGGTTTCTTACCAATAGCCAGTGAAAAACTGAAGACTTTAGTCTACTAAGCCGTGAAGAACTGAATCCTGCCAACAATCAGAAAAGTGAGTTTAGAAGTGATTCTTTACCCAGTCAAGCTATGACATGAAGGCAGCCTTGTTTTTCACCTGGACTAGAATCTTGTCAGATACCCTGAACCAGAGAACTCAAATAAGCTACACCTGGATTCTTGACCCACAGAAACTGAGATGATAAATGTTTGTGGTTTTAAGCCACTAAGTTTTCAGGTGATTTGTTCTTTAGCAATAATGAGCTAATACAGTGAGTTTCATTCTTAATGCATTTATAACTAATCTCTTTATCAATATAATTTTCACTATGCTTTTTAAAATTAATATTACATTTTTACCTAGGGACCTTAATAACAATAAATTACAATTTAAAAACGTTATGCTAAATATGATTGGTTGAAAGGTAAAAGGGACATGTACAGATTAAATATCCAGAAAGATTCTTCTTTTTAGTCTCTGTTAAATTTAAAGACACAGAAAAGAAAAAAGGAGGATGGATTCCTGAGGTTTCTGAATGGATATGTATAGTACACAAATAGGCCAGTGACATGAGTAGACAGATGGGTGCTTAGAGAACACTGAAAGCTGAGATGAGTGATATTTTCCATAAGACAGATTCATAGCATAAAATTGCTATATGAGTCTTGCCTCCCCACTTAGGACTATATTTTTGTTAAATAGACTATTGGTTTTTTGAACATTATAATGGTCTTTAGTATAGCTGAGACCAAATTTCCTTGAAATTTCTATTAAAATGCAAACCACTGTTAATATAGCCAAGACTTCTAAAAATATTATTCAGCTGAAGTCTTTTCATATCAGATTCTAATCCAGTCAAAATACATTTGACTGCTAGCTATGTCCCAAGGAGATTTTACTCAAGTAAATATAAAATAAGAATAGAAGTCACTGCCAAATCTGAACTGAATGTACAGTATGTATCAGGAATCCTAATATACTGTCATATTTGGCATTGTAAGACAATTTAAGAAGGTTTAGCATTTAAACAAATAATCACCTTTATGCTTCAGTCTACCAGTCTCACAACTGCTTAAATGATATTAACCTTCTCTTGAATATAGAGAAAAAGGCAACCAGAGGTATCCTTAAGGTCACTTAGGTAAACTACAGCGTGATCCAGGTGTTGATAAAAACTGAAAATCTGTTTACAGGACTCGTGTGTCAGGCTCTAAGAGGCCACTTTCTCAAATTGCTGTAGTGGGTCACATACAGAGCCTCAGTGTCTTCTTTTTACTTGTTTGTTGACCAGTCATGGGATTTGCTATTTGACTTGTACTCAGAATAATTCTTGTACACCTTGATTTTAGTATCATAAATCTCACATCTTACTGCAGTACGTCTCTTGTTTCCACTTTATTTGGTTGGGAAATTCCATTGTCAGATTCTAACAAATGTGGGCTACACCCAGCACTGACGTGTACTTCCAGTTATGATTTTTTTTTTACATCTTTGGCAATGGGAACCAAACCTAGAAGTATAAACCAGAATAAGAAGTGTGTGGAGAATAGCACAGGTAAAGAGAAGAGGTACTCACCAATCACAGGACAAGGTCTAACTCTTGAAAGAGATGTAGATGCTATAATGAATTCAGTAGACCTACCCTTCCTCTCTTACCTTTGGAAGCTTTGGGATTTCCTAGGGACCCAAAGCTTGTGTGAGTAAGTGATATGAAAGCAGAGCTAGTTTCACATTCTAATAGTATGGACATAAGAGTCCATTATAATAATAAAATACTAAGTGTACCATTCTATGTTTGCAATCTATTTTCACAATGGTGACCTTACCACAACCTGTGGATAAGGTACTGTACCAACTTTATTCTCAGTAATATGAAGGACAAAACTAGCTGAAATCATGTGAATATAATCACAATCAACCAAGACAAGTTGATACTCGGGGCTTCTCACATTGTATTCTAGGTACTTTCTATAGGCTGCTACTGCTTTCTATGCATTAAAGTGGAGACTGAGAGATGGGAAGTTTGATCCTTTAAAGAATGCTTCTTGCAGGATAAAACAAAAACCAAATATACTTAATAATATAAGACTGGGTGTCTGGTGCGCTGAACTTGTCCTGGCTTTGCTGCCAGCAGCCTAGATGATCTCAAGCTGATCACTCAAACTCCCTGGGTCTGCAAAATGATTTGGATGACCTTAAAAGTTTTTTCCCAGTTCTAAGGATCCATAAATCTCTAAAGAGGTTTCAAAGAGCTTGTCTGCATTCTAAACAACATTAGTATTCTGGAAAGTGTGAATAAATCATAAACATTTATTTCAGAGAATTAGAGGACATTACTTTCTGAGAGCACAGAAAGCCCTGGAGGAGACAGCATACATCTGAAATGTCAGCAGATACCTGAACATAAACCCACTAACATCTGTGACATTCTTGTTGCTGCTGGCATTGCAGCCTGCAGGGATTTTTCTGTGCATTAGAGAAAAAAGACCAGTATAATCATGAAAGGATGCTCCCTGCCAATGCTTCTTTCCAAGAAACAGAATTAAACGAACATTTATTGAAAGCAAATTAGATGTGGGGACAGAAGGAGATTTGATTTTGGGTGGTGAACATACAATGCAATATACAGATGATGTATTATAGAATCGTACACTTGAAACCTATATAATTTTATTAACCAATGTCACCTTAGTAAGTTTAATAACATAAAACAAGTTAGCCTCTGGAATTAATTACAAAATGGAAATGGTATTTACTAATTTCTGGTCACATATACATAATTGAGTGAGAAAAAAATCATTGGGCATGTAAGAGGTAAATTTTCAGGCTCTCCTTCACTACAAAAAGTTGCAGGAGAGAACAAATTAATAAGTAGTTTTTCAAGTTTGAGCACATACAGTGTGCTAGAGAAATGCCTCAATGCTCTTAAAATGTGATTTCTATGTTACTGATTATACTCCCTCCCTGTCACTCAGGGTGCATTATTTTCACTAACCTTAGACTTCTCTCCATTATGGAGTGAGCTATTGGCCAGCAGAAAGGGTTCAATCAGAAAGACATTTAACTGGTCCCTGACGGTGGAGGCTGGAAGAAATGGAAGGAGTAAGTATTAAACAATTGAAATTAAAAAAAGGTGAATATTACTACACAAAATAATAATAAAAAGCCACAGATGGAAGTGCTAAGATAATATATTTTGTGAAATTCAGAGAGATTTTGTCCTCTTTTAAAATGTTACTTTTGAGATAGAATGTTGAAATAATAAGCCAAACAGCCCAAAGCAGATTTCTTTCATGGTTTCTATATGAATTGTGCCCCAAGCTGGTGGATATGAAGTTGGTAGCTTCCCTTTGCTTTGGTGAGATTGGGCAAGTGTCTATGAACCAGCTGAGCCATAGAGGTGTGGTAGGGGTGTCATTTTGACCTGTTTGCACAATGATTGGTTCACTTGGTTCTTACTTGCCCATGATACCCAGGAGCCTCCTATGAAAAATTCACCCTAAAGAAAAAAAAAATTGATGCACACAGATTTGGCTCAAGGACAGTGGACCAGGACAGAGGCAAGGAGATTTTATCGGCTATGTGGAGACCATACTGTTAGCTAGTTCAACTTGCGCCCTTGGAAAAGGAGCTTTTATAAAAGTGGCAGTTAAAGCTAAGCAATAATAAAAAACTCATCTATTTTATTAATTAAATTCTCTGATACATGTTTTTTATGAAGACTACTTTTTTAGAACAATTTGAGATTCACAGCAAAAGGGAGGAGATACAGAAATTTTCCCACATACCTCCTGCCCCCACACATACACAACCTTCCCCATTACCAACATCGTCCGCCAGAGTGGGATGACTGAGGAAGCTACAGACACATCATTATCACCAGAGTCCATAGTTTACATTATGGTGTTGTACATTCTATAGGTTTGGACAAACGTTTAATGACAGGTATTCACCATTATGGTGTCATATGGGATGGTTTCACTTTCTTAAACTCTGATATTTTTAAGGTGCCAGGTCTTATTGCTTCAGCTCCTATGTAAAGTGGCAAAAAGATAAAAACAGTGTAATTGAACCATATTGAGGCACACATAATAACAGGGCTAGATTGATACAAGTGGAGTAGTAGTTTGGGTTACACTCAACAAAGATTTTTACCCTAAACTGCTGTGGTTATATAAGCAAAGGGCATGTAACCTTCATGTAAGTTTATGAACTGTTTTCTCCATGATGCATTAATCCTGCTGCTTTTTTCAGCAAGGTAATAAAACAGTTTTAATAAAATCAATATAAATCATTACCTCTACAAAAGGCTGGTAATCTTCTGCTTGGCCTTGCCTAAGGCCCTGCAATTCTGGGTTACTGAGAAAGGGAATTAATTAGTCTTATGTTAGATGCAAAGGGGATTCTCCAATATTCTGTGATGGTGACAGAAGCATATATAAGAACGACAGATAAAAGTAGCAGCATAATTAAAATAGAATGTAAAAGCTAAGAAGTTCAAACCTCAGCCTGTTTTATTGTTTATCTTGACAAGAAGAAAATAAAAACTTTCGCTTTTTGAAGAAATCTCATTTTAATGTTTTAAATTAAATGCAGACAATTATTGTGGAATTAGCACAACTTTGAAGTAATAAAAAGTGTGCTACTTTGATTTGCTTCTTCCCTAAAGGTTTAAAAAAATTTGGCAGATCTGCATTTGTTACTGGCGCTGAGGCATTCACCCAGTGCTAATGCCTGTAGAGATCTTGGGGTAATTGGAAGGGAGACAAATACTTCTGTGTGTATCATAATAGGTGCTTTCATGAACAACATGGTATCTACCATTCTGTGGAATCTAGTCAAGACACTGATTTGAGGCCAACTTGCAGATTTTACAGAATTTTATTAGCCCCAATCTTAGAAGATCTTTCTTTATGGCTTCTCAGTTTTATCTACTTCCTATCATCAGTGCCACACACAGAACAGGGCAAGGGGAAGAGATCCTGCTGCTTACCTGCTTGTCTTATTTGATATGTGATGATTTATACTATTACCAATAAGTTCAGCATTCTACATTTTCCCTCTATTTTTTAACTGAAGCATAAAATGCACAGAGTGAGGTACATAAATTGAAATGTACATATTAATGAATTTTTTACTATTGTACACACTTGTGTAATCACCATACAGATAAACATATAGAACATTTCCAGGGGGTTTCTGTATGCCCCTTGCTGGTTAATAACGCCATCCCAGAGGTAACTGTTATTCTGACTTTTCTATGTACGAAATCATCCCTTCGTATCTGGCTTCTTTCTCTCAACATCATGTAAAATTTATCCAAGTTGTTGCATATATTAGAAGTTCGATTTTTTTTTATTGCCATGCCATATTCCACAGTATTAATCCACCACATTTTATTTATTTATTCTCTAGTCGATGGGTTGTCTCCAATTTAAGACTTTTATGAGTAAACTTACTTTGAACATTCTTGTATGTATCTTTTGGTGGACATAAGCATTCACTTTTCTTGGGTATATGGTTAAGACTGGGATTTCTAGATCATAGGACAGGGCTAGGTTCAGTTTACTAGTTACTGACAGTTTCCAAAGTGTTTAAAACTTTTAATTAATCCCTTATTCACCAATATTTAGTATTTTCCTAATTTTTAATTTAAAAATAATAACGAACTCACAGGAAGTTGCAAAAATCATACAGATGGGTCTCATGTGCCCTTTAAACCAGTTTCTGTCAATGTTTACATGATTTATAACCAGAGTAGAATATCACAGTATAAAACCAGGAGATTGACATTGGTTCAATGTGTGTGTATAGTTATGCCATCTTATTGCTTACGTAGATTTGTGTAACCAACCCCCAATCAAGATACAGAACTATTCTATCACCACAGAGATCTCCCTGTGTTTCCCATTTATAGCTACATCTAATCCTTTTTCTTCCACTACCCCTAATTTTTGTCATCCACTACTCATTTATCTATCTCTATAATTTTTTTCAAGAATGAAATGTAAATGGATTCATATAGTAACAACTTTTGAGATTAACCTTTTTTTCCACTCAAGATAATGTCCTTGAGATATACCTAATTTATTTCATATATCGATAGTTGTTCCTGTAGTATTCAATGGCATGATATGACTGTAGATTCTAGGGCATTTTTCCAATGGAGGAGAGAAGCTGAGGTTACACAGTATAATATAGTCTGCCTGGATAATTTTCATCAAGAACTTACAGAATTCATGACAAATGAGCAAAATGGTGATGATGATGACAATCAGAATATGCTCATTTGAAGAAAAATCTGTAACAAACTTCCCTTGTGTTTTGCCAGTGTACTCATCAAGAAACAGGTATAAGTCTAATTGCCATGCAATTCTCTTTAATAAATTTGTTGATATTTCCTAAAAATAAAGCTAAAGAATGAGCAGTGGAGAGAGATTCCCAAGTAAGATATCAGGTATGAGGGTGCTCCTTAGCTTACATGAGTTTGATGGCAGGATTTATTAAGTAGAAACAATGTGGAAATGGCGAATTTATCAGTTTGATGAAAACTGCTGTTACATAGGTGCCTTCAATTTTTTATTTCCTTTTATTAACAATAAACCAATAAGGAAGTATTGTTATTATTCCAGTTTAAAAATGAAGGACTTGAAACAGAGTATTAAATTATTTGCCCTGGAAATACAACTAATAAGTAGAATTAGGTTATACTCCTAAGTGCTGTCAGCTGGGACCGAGGTCACCTAGAGACTCTATGAGGCTGGAACATCCAACAAGACTCAGTCACAAGGCTACTCAATCCTAGAGGGCTACAGTTTTTTGCTAGCTTTGACTTTGAGGAGCTCAGTTGGGACCATTAAACAGAGTATCTCTATTTTCCTTTATATGGCTGCTTCATGGGTTTTGGGGTCCTAACAGTATGGAGACAAAGGAAAAGTTTTAAGTATGAAGGCAGAAGCTGCAGATTTTTTAATGCTCAGTCTCTGAAACTATACAATATTACTTCTGCTGCATTGTATTGGTTAAAGTTGTGAAGGGCCAGCTGAAGTTCAAATGGAGGGGGTATTGGAGGGAGGGGCAAAATAATTGTGGCTACTTTTAATCCACCGTAAGTATTGACTAATTCAAACAAGAAAATGATCTAGGACAACTGTTGCTTTAATTAAATCTTTGCATCTGATCTGGTATTTGTTATCACTTCATTTTGTTTTAGCTAAGTCTGATATTTAAAAGATAGAGATTTAATTTATTAATATAATTTCATGAATAGAACTAATATTTTAAAGTGTGCTATAGTCTAAGGTGAATTTTGGAAAACTCACAACTTCACAATTATCAACTTAAATGGCATTAGGTATAGACTTCCCTACCCGTCAATCCTCTCTTCTCTTTAAGGGAACTAGAGGACATGAAGGACTTTGTGATGTTTAAAGCAGGACTGTTAAGTATTGGAACTGATTTTCAAAAACATAGTCAGAACTTAATCATGCACATAGTGCTATCCTATCTAAATAATTATTTTAGATGATATGCAATTATTCCAATGATACTGCTTTATTAAAAAAAATTCTGGAACTATTATTTTGGAATTGCTTTCAGAGTCTATAACACTGAAAATCCTGGCCAGTTCTTTTTTCCAAGTGTGGCTAATTTTTTAAATGCTATGAGTCAAACAGACCTAAGTCTGATGAATGTGTTGGGGGCTTAAAGTAGAAGTACCAGTTTTGTTGCTAAACATAATTTAATGAAAAACTAATTAGGATTGATTTTGTTTTTGCTTACAAATTGGTTTCTGATAGGAGTTGCAAAGAAAGAAAGAAAGAAAGAAAGAAAGAAAGAAAGAAAGAAAGAAAGAAAGAAAGAAAAAGAAAAAGAAAAACCAATTCAAACATTTTTTGAGCAGAAGCATCCTATTAAATAACTGCCTCTTGAGGTGTCTATTGTGGAAAAAAAAACAAAAAACAGCACACATTTGGACGTATAAGCTCTGGTATATTTATCTAGAAAATAAATTTATTACTTTGTCATTATCTTTTCTCACTTATAGTCTGAATACATATTTTTTCTCATGTTTAATAGTAAGGCATTATGTTTATAATATTAATATTTTATGTATATGTAGTGCTTTTATCTTTTAAAAGTATTTTACTCTTATTACCTTTTAAAACTTCACAATCAGGTCAAAGACATATTCTTTCATAAATATGTTATTCAGTTTAGAAACAAGGAAATCAAGTTAGAAAGAATTTAAGACTTTTTTTTAAAGGCACATTAAGTGGTAACTACTAACACTTTGATAAGATCACTGGGTTTTTTTCCCATCTTGTAGTAATAGTCCTGTTATGAAATGGTATCAGAAATAGTGGAAGAAGGCAGCTATTTTCTAAAGATGTTTGGTTCTAAAAGAATAAGTTAAAGTAGAATAATATTTTGTAGAGCATCATTTTTTAAAAAAGTCTTTGCAAGGCTGATCTAAACTGCTAAGTTTTCTCATAATAATCTCAATTGACTCAGTAAATAATTCTATTTTTATCACTTCTGGTTAAGTAGTTTTCCCCTTTGTTTCTAACCGCAGTATTCTAAGCAGGATGTTTTTGTGGTACTTTAAACTAGGCCGTTTGATTTTTCTAAGCACTACTCACAGGATCAATAGTACCTGCACCCCATGTCAGTCTGGGAACACAACTGTTATTCAATAAATGCCTATGGAAAAAGAGATCCATACCCCTAACAGAGTCCCCAGGAACATGTTTCTTCCTCAAGAGGAAAAATTGCCTTTACCGTGAATGGCTGTGCCACTGTGTTTTACAACCCCTGGGCCTGTCCTAAGCACTTCTGTAACTCTCTGCTAACACTTTTTTTACGTGTTTCAGAGCAGAATGAAGAATACAGTTTATTACGATAAGCCCTAGTCCAGAAATTGTCCCTGTGATCACAAACATAGCTGTTCTCCTTGCATTGTCTGCAATTTCTTGCTTTAATTAAAGGATGAGAGTTTCCTAATATTACCCTAGGAGAACTACAATCAGAAAACTTCATATGTCTCCTTCCCTTCCTCCCTCTCGCTTTCTAACTCACTTTCAGCTGTATATCAATATAACAGATAATCCAAGACTAATTTGCCAATTTGTTAGAATTCTGCAGGGCCTTGCTTTTCCTTCTGGCATGAATTAACAATTTCTATGTTCAATCCTATCCTCACGGATATCAGTCTACCTTCCTGTTTGGTCCAGCAAAGTTGAGGTTTCAGGTGTAGAAATATGGGTGAGTGGAGTAGGTAGTCTTTCTTCTCCCATGCAAATGTTCCAAAGGTGGGCAACTTTTGCAGAATTACTGGTTTTTCTTTTTATATTTAAACAAAGAGCAAAATTATGATAAATGGTAATTTCTAAACAGTAGCGGAAATTTTCTCAGGTTGCCCGATAGCCTAAACATACATAGGCCTCTTCTGTATACAGAGAAAAAAAAATTGACAGGTTCTAAAAATGGGAAAAATAGCTGTGCACTGTGCTAAACAGGTTTCAAAATGTGTCAAATTTCCGATCTTAAGCCCGTTGAAAGGCCAGTGCTTGATAGCTTTTCCTTGAGGTAAAACTTCCATCAGCTGAACCGAGACTCGACGTGGGGAAGCCAGCATTCCTAAAATAGGGTTAGTGACATCACTTTGTGCAAATCAGAGGATACCTGCTCTACAGACATGGAAACACATATTTATGTATGTACATCCAGAGCCTGGAGACAGGGTTCAGAGAGAAAGATTATTAAAATGCAGTAATTTCTTCTAAGCCTTCGGCTGATTATGTAAAGATTAAGTTAGTGAGCGATTTAAACTTTTGTATCAAACAAAGTCACATGGAATAAATTCTATAATCTTCAATCCAAGTGAATAAGGACTTTTTCCACATGTACCCAGGGGCGTTATCAAAATGAAATGTTATTTTAAAGGGAAATGTTTTTGCTTTTTGAGACGTATAATGAGAACATGGTGGAAGAAATAAAAGCGTGAGAGCCCAAGGCTCTCCAGCTGTATTAACCTTATTTTCCAAATAAATTAAAGCAAAGCAAACAACAACAACAACAACAACGACAAAAACAAGATTCAATTTACATGTATTAAGTAGGAGAAAGTTAAGAGATAAGGAAAAGGAGAAGTCAGTGCCTAGAAATAGGTCCAGCTCCTGTCGTACATGCAGTGGCAATTAGCCACAGTTCCTGACTAAGACAGTACTCCTTCCCAAATGGGAAGTCATGGGCCTCGATAATTCCTAAAGTGTCTTACATCAAGCCGGCTGTTAAAAGTCATTGGCATTCAGAAATTAAGAATTCCTTTTCTGTTTGCTTGTTTGTTTGTTTTTTGATTTTTTTAGAAGAGCAGGTAACTGATTAGGTGGGGTTAAATTCTCTAATTTAGTTCTATTATACTCTGCCTAAAGAGAGAGAAAAAAAAGATGGGCAGGACCATGGAGTTTGTCTTTAAAAGACCTCGATGGCACCGAACTTTATTTCATTTTTTAAAAATGAATTTTAATACTTAATGTTCACATAAGGGTCAAAAATACAGAAACTGATAGGAAAATAGCATGTGATATCCTCTAAAGAGTGGAGAGTATTCATTCTCCCCTCTTCTCGCTGTTAAGATGCTGGGGAGATTTTTTTTTAGCATAACAGCACATGGCAGGATTGGCCTGGTAGTTCCTCAGATGACTGTTGACTTGGCATCTTTAGGCATTTGGGAAACAAAGCCTTAGTCTAGGTCTGTGGTTCTAACTTCAGAGAAGTATGTGAGCCAGGATGTGCAGGCCTGGAGGAGATACGAGGGATCAGTGAGGACCATGCACATGCTCTGTGGCCACATGGTCATGTGCTCATTGTTTCCGAGCCTGATAATGTGTACCTGGCTAAGACAGGTGGTCTTTTGTACATATCCAGACTGGACTACATGCAGAACTGTTCCAGTCTTATGGGATATAAGTTTTGCTGTCTATAACTGGCCTTGAAGGGGGCCAGTCGAGCATCCAAAAAATCTGATGTGGCACTCACTCCCTCAGATTTTCGCTTCCAGAACTGTGCACTGACTTTCTTGTCTG